>NC_134400.1:204408732-204696232 GCF_050003625.1 Haematobia irritans
AATTTTACAAATCGAAAAATTCTAAATGTGTTTAATATCCACTGTGATTTGTTGTTCGCATTTTCGAATATATCATGCCTCTGATTTAGCTTGCGTTGAGGTAAAGAAAGCTCCCCCCGTAAAAAACAGAAATGTGGAACGTTTTGTTTGTGTTTTTTTTTTGTGTTATTGCCTCATAATCTCTTAAGAGTGACACTAATTTGTTGGTACATTGGCTGAATGGTTTGTCGGATGGGTTGTTGGTTGGTTGATTGTTTGGTTGATTTGGTTAACAACATTTCTGCTTTCTGGCTCTAACAACAAGAATGACGCCTTAACTAGGTGAGTCTGGCGTCAGATGGTTTTTGTGGCTTTTGAAGTTTACCAGTAGACGCTTAGGCTAATACCAAATGTGGTTCTTTTTTTTTGTTTTAGGAGGGGGGAGGGGTGTTAATTGAAATTCATGGCAATATTATAAACGTTGTAATATACACTAAAGTGGTATCATTTGTTTCATTAAAGAAAGGCAAATATGAATGGAACCATATACAATTTTGAACCATTAGACACCTTCTAAGAAATGAGACCAGTTCCGAACCTATAGAATTGCTAATTACAAAGTAAATAAAAAATTATTTCTAATCTCGATTACTTGTAGTGTAAAAATTTGGCGTATTTCATAGAAGCTTGTCATTGAAGCAATCATTTGACTCCCTTATGAACTACCAGTAAGCGATTGGGGAACTAGTTGGAATGTTTGCTTCAGATTCCAGGAATTCCCATGATACCGTTCACGAAAACAAAAATCTAATTACAACAGATTCTGAAGTGTTATTTCAAATTGAAACCAATTGGCTACTTTATGTACTACCAGTAATCGACTGGGGAACTAGTTGGGATCATTGTTGCCACACCGTCAAAATCCCGTGAATTCCCATGATCCCGTTTCTACAAAAAAACCTACTTAGAACAGATTCTGAAGTGTTACTCTCAATCGAGTCCTTTATGTACTACCAGTAAACGACTGGGGAACTAGTTGGAATGATTGTTCTCAGACCTTCCAAATTTCAGGAATTCCCATGATCCCAATCCAGTAGAAACAGACTAGTGGATTGGGATCCTGTGAATTCCCATGATCCCGCTTCTACAAAAAAACCTACTTAGAACAGATTCTGAAGTGTTACTCTCAATTGAGTCCTTTATGTACTACCAGTAAACGACTGGGGAACTAGTTGGAATGATTGTTCTCAGACCTTCCAAATTTCAGGAATTCCCATGATCCCAATCCAGTAGAAACAGACTATTTAGAACTATGTAGAACAGATTCAGATTTTTGTCATGATTCCAGTTATTTGTGTACCCTAAGGATTTTCGCACAAGGACCGAATTAAGTTGTGCGACATTCTTTGGTGAAACCAAATGAAATGTGAACCATTTTTGAAGCGAATGGTAAAAGGATATGCAAACCAGATCAAATAAGACAAAAATGAGCAAACAGGATCACGAAGGAAATGTGGTGAAGCTCAATGCAAATGATCACAAAGACAGGATTGATGCCCCAAAAGGCGAGTGTTGAGTGGTTGATGGCATTGCAAAAGGAATTATCCGGTATGAGCAGCACCAGCCTGATCGAACGATTGGTAATACACTTTACTGCCAACCAGTGTTGTCAGTATTTTCTGGCTTTTGTTCCCAAATTATGATGCTTTCGTCTCCAAAAATCCCTAAAAAAATTTTGACAAGTTTGTTTAAAAAAAAAAAAAAAAAAAAAATAATAATAATAATAATAATAATAATAATAATAATAATAATAATAATAATAATAATAATAATAATAATAATAATAATAATAATAATAATAATAATAATAATAATAATAATAATAATAATAATAATAATAATAATAATAATAATAATAATAATAATAATATAATAATAATAATAATAATAATAATAATAATAATAATAATAATAATAATAATAATAATAATAATAATAATAATAATAATAATAATAATAATAATAATAATAATAATAATAATAATAATAATAATAATAATAATAATAATAATAATAATAATAATAATAATAATAATAATAATAATAATAATAATAATAATAATAATAATAATAATAATAATAATAATAATAATAATAATAATAATAATAATAATAATAATAATAATAATAATAATAATAATAATAATAATAATAATAATAATAATAATAATAATAATAATAATAATAATAATAATAATAATAATAATAATAATAATAATAATAATAATAATAATAATAATAATAATAATAATAATAATTAATAATAATAATAATAATAATAATAATAATAATAATAATAATAATAATAATAATAATAATAATAATAATAATAATAATAATAATAATAATAATAATAATAATAATAATAATAATAATAATAATAATAATAATAATAATAATAATAATAATAATAATAATAATAATAATAATAATAATAATAATAATAATAATAATAATAATAATAATAATAATAATAATAATAATAATAATAATAATAATAATAATAATAATAATAATATAATAATAATAATAATAATAATAATAATAATAATAATAATAATAATATAATAATAATAATAATAATAATAATAATAATAATAATAATAATAATAATAATAATAATAATAATAATAATAATAATAATAATATAATAATAATAATAATAATAATAATAATAATAATAATAATAATAATAATAATAATAATAATAATAATAATAATAATAATAATAATAATAATAATAATAATAATAATAATAATAATAATAATAATAATAATAATAATAATAATAATAATAATAATAATAATAATAATAATAATAATAATAATAATAATAATAATAATAATAATAATAATAATAATAATAATAATAATAATAATAATAATAATAATAATAATAATAATAATAATAATAATAATAATAATAATAATAATAATAATAATAATAATAATAATAATAATAATAATAATAATAATAATAATAATAATAATAATAATAATAATAATAATAATAATAATAATAATAATAATAATAATAATAATAATAATAATAATAATAATAATAATAATAATAATAATAATAATAATAATAATAATAATAATAATAATAATAATAATAATAATAATAATAATAATAATAATAATAATAATAATAATAATAATAATATAATAATAATAATAATAATAATATAATAATAATAATAATAATAATAATAATAATAATAATAATAATAATAATAATAATAATAATAATAATAATAATAATAATAATAATAATAATAATAATAATAATAATAATAATAATAATAATAATAATAATAATAATAATAATAATAATAATAATAATAATAATAATAATAATAATAATAATAATAATAATAATAATAATAATAATAATAATAATAATAATAATAATAATAATAATAATAATAATAATAATAATAATAATAATAATAATAATAATAATAATAATAATAATAATAATAATAATAATAATAATAATAATAATAATAATAATAATAATAATAATAATAATAATAATAATATAATAATAATAATAATAATAATAATAATAATAATAATAATAATAATAATAATAATAATAATAATAATAATAATAATTAATAATAATAATAATAATAATAATAATAATAATAATAATAATAATAATAATAATAATAATAATAATAATAATAATAATAATAATAATAATAATAATAATAATAATAATAATAATAATAATAATAATAATAATAATAATAATAATAATAATAATAATAATAATAATAATAATAATAATAATAATAATAATAATAATAATAATAATAATAATAATAATAATAATAATAATAATAATAATAATAATAATAATAATAATAATAATAATAATAATAATAATAATAATAATAATAATAATAATAATAATAATAATAATAATAATAATAATAATATAATAATAATAATAATAATAATAATAATAATAATAATAATAATAATAATAATAATAATAATAATAATAATAATAATAATAATAATAATAATAATAATAATAATAATAATAATAATAATAATAATAATAATAATAATAATAATAATAATAATAATAATAATAATAATAATAATAATAATAATAATAATAATAATAATAATAATAATAATAATAATAATAATAATAATAATAATAATAATAATAATAATAATAATAATAATAATAATAATAATAATAATAATAATAATAATAATAATAATAATAATAATAATAATAATAATAATAATAATAATATAATAATAATAATAATAATAATAATAATAATAATAATAATAATAATAATAATAATAATAATAATAATAATAATAATAATAATAATAATAATAATAATAATAATAATAATAATAATAATAATAATATAATAATAATAATAATAATAATAATAATAATAATAATAATAATAATAATAATAATAATAATAATAATAATAATAATAATAATAATAATAATAATAATAATAATAATAATAATAATAATAATAATAATAATAATAATAATAATAATAATAATAATAATAATAATAATAATAATAATAATAATAATAATAATAATAATAATAATAATAATAATAATAATAATAATAATAATAATAATAATAATAATAATAATAATAATAATAATAATAATAATAATAATAATAATAATAATAATAATAATAATAATAAAGAAAAAAGCTCTGCAGTAGAAAATCAGTATTAATTTAAAAATTAATTTGGTCAAACCAGCTTGCAAGCAGCAATAGGGCCATGATTTGGAACGACAACACCAAGAGGCCGATAATCGTCTTCCTAATGCTTGAGATATGAAAATGGGAGTTCGGTCACCTTATATTTTTGAACGAAATTTTACTTCTAAAATAATAAAATTGGGTGGTAGACACGGATGCCACAGTTGGTAGAATTCTACCAGAAATTATCGACTTTTTATTAGATTGGTAGAATTTTTGCTGTTTTGTTAGATTTTGCAGAGAGGAACTTCATACATTTTCTATAGAAATTTTGACAAAATTTTCTATACAGAAATAAAATCTTGCCAAATTTTCTATAGAAGTAAAATTTTGACATAATTTTTGGTAAAGAAATACAATTTTGACAAAATTTTCAATAGGAAGAAAATGTTGAAAAAAAAAGTATTTTTGTTTAGTCGATTTTTAGTAAATTTTCCCAACTCTGTGCTCCCGAAATAAAATCCTGTGTCCGTTTCTAGTTCAAATGCTCCATTGCGCCCTTTCGTATGACGTGAATAAAGAGCAGCATAGTTTTCGTTTTTGAATGTTGACGAACCATTGAACTTCTTATGTAAAAATGTAGAAATTTGATGTTAATTTATTATGCTAAACAGATTGCGAAAAAATACCCACAAAAATCTAGAAATTTATGGAATTTCCCCCATCAAATCCCCAAGTCCCCAACTCAGAAATTTTGGGGGAAAATCCCCAATACTGCAAACACTGTTGCCAACAGCTGATGAGAAAAATACTTGTGAAAATTACCTGCCACAATTATTTGACGAGAAAGTTGTACGCTGATGGTATAATTAATCTAAAAGAAATGTTCAAAGGGGCCCAACATAGTTTCCCCATTTGGTTCAATAAAAATCATTCTGCTGAAATACCAGAACAAACAAAAAAACCTTTTCTACTTCCCGAAAATATCACCAAGACAATTAGATTTAATTCGAATGTTTTTCAGGGCATAAATCACTTTCACCACGCCATGGTGTTGGATGATTAATAATAATTTGGAACATGGTGTTGTATGCTTTTTATTATTATTATAAATTTATTGATTATACGCAAGTGTGACCGATGCCCAATCTTTTATATGAGAAATTAATAAAAGCTAAAATCGTAACATTTAGTTTAAAGATTTTTTTTCGCGTCACTCTAATAAAAATATTTGTCTTATAAGGAAGGCTAAATTTCATTAATAAAAAGAAAACATTTTAGATTTTAAAGATATAATATTTCAATTTCAACCGAGATATCAAATAAAAAAAATCTGAAATTCTGAGTTGATCTAAGGATGTCCGTCCGTCCGTCTGTTGAAATCACGCTAACTTCCGAACGAAACAAGCTATCGACTTGGCACAAGTAGTTGTTATTGATGTAGGTCGGATGGTATTGCAAATGGGCCATATCGGTCCACTTTTATGTATAGCCCCCATATAAGCGGACCCCCAGATTTGGCTTGCGGAGTCTCTAAATGTAGCATATTTCATCCGATCTGGCTGAAATTTGGTATATGGTATTAGTATATCGTCTCTAACTATCTTGCAAAAATTGGTCCATATCGGTCCATAATTATATATAGCCCCCATATAAACCGATCCCCAGATTTGACCTCCGGAGCCACTGAGAGGAGCAAAATTCATCCGATCCCGTTGAAATTTGGTACATGGTGTTGGTATATGTTCTTTAACAACCATTCCCCAGATTTCACTTCCGGAGCCTTTTGCAGGAGCAAAATTCATCCGATCCGGTTGAAATTTGGTTTATGGTGTTGATATATGTTTTTTAACAACCATGCAAAAATTGGTCCACATCGGTCTATAATTATATATAGCCCCCATATAAACCGATCTTCAGATTTGGTTTGCGGAGCCTCTAAGAGAAGCAAATTTCATCCGATCTGGCTGACATTTGGTACATGGTGTTAGTATCTGGTCTCTAACAACCATGCAAAAATTGGTCCACATCGGTTCATAATTATATATAGCCCCCATATAAACCGATCCCCAGATTTGACTTCCGGTGCATTTTTCAGGAGCAAAATTCATCCGATCCGGTTAAAATTTGATTTATGGTGTTGGAATATGTTTTCTAAAAACCATGCAAAATTTGGTCCATATCGGTCTATAATTATATATAGCCCCCATATAAATCGATCGCCAGATTTGACCTCCGGAACCTCTTGGAGGAGTAAAATTCATCCGATTCGGTTGAAATTTGATACGTGGTGTTAGTATATGGTCTCTAATAACCATGCAAAAATTGGTCCATATCGACTTGAAACTTGGCACAAGTAGTTGTTATTGATGTAGGTCGGATGGTATTGCAAATGGGCCATATCGGTCCACTTTTACGTATAACCCCCATATAAACGGACCGCCAGATTTGGCTTGCGGAGCCTCTAAGAGTAGCATATTTCATCCCATCTGGCTGAAATTTGGTATATGGTATTAGTATATCGTCTCTAACAATCATGCAAAAGTTGGTCCATATCGGTCCATAATTATATATAGCCCCCATATAAACCGATCCCCAGATTTGACCTTCGGAGCCTCTTAGAGGAGCAAAATTCATCCGATTCGGTTGAAATTTGGTACGTGGTGTTAGTATATGGTCTCTAATAACCATGCAAGATTTGTCCATATCGGTCCATATAAAACCGTTCCCCAAATTTGACCTCCGGAACCTCTTGGAGGAGCAAAGTTCATCCGATTCGGTTGAAATTTGGTACGTGGTGTTAGAATATGATCTCTAATAACCATGCAAAAATTGGTCCATATTGGTCCATAATTATATATGGGGGCTATAAAACCGTTCCCCAGATTTAATCTCGGGAGCCTCTTGGAGGAGCAAAATTCATCCGATCCGGTTGAAATTTGGAACCTGTTGTTAGTATATGGCCGCTAATAACCATGTCAAAATTTTTCCATATTGGTCTATAGTTATATATAGCCGATCCCCAATCACACAAAAATTGGTCTATATCTGTTTATAATCATGGTTGCCACTTGAGCCAAAAATAATCTACCAAAATTTTATTTCTTCAAAAATTTTGTCAAAATTTTATTCCTACAGAAAATTTTGTCAAAATTTTATTCCTACAGAAAATTTTGGCAAAATTTTATTTCTATAGAAAATTTTGTCGAAATTTTATTTCTATAGAGAATGTTGTCAAAATTTTATTTCTATAGAAACTTTTGTGAACATTTTATTTCTATAGAAAATTTTGTCAAACTTAATTATATACGTATTTAATCGGCCTTTTTACCCAACACCATAGAATGGTGACGGGGATATAATAAGTTTGTATAATAAGTTTGCCATGTAACACATCGAAATATCTATTTCCGACTATATATTCTTGATCAGGGAGAAATTCTAAGACGATATAACGATGTCCGTCTGTCTGTCTGTTGTAATCACGCTACAGTCTTCAATAATGAAGCAATCGTGCTGAAATTTTGCAAGATGGGCAATATCGGTCCAGGTTTTGATATAGTCCCCATATAAACCGACCTCCCCATTTGGGGTCTTGGGCTTATAGAAATAGTAGTTTTTATTCAATTTACCTGAAATTGGAAATCTAGAGGTATTGTAGGACCACAAATAAGTGTGCCAAAAATTGTGAGTATCAGTCCATATTTTGGTATAGCCCCCATATAGACCGATCTCCCGATTTTATTTCTTGGTTTTATAGAAACCGCAGTTTTTATTCAATTTACCTGAAATTGGAAATCTAGAGGTATTGTAGGACCACAAATACGTGTGCCAAAAATTGTGAGTATCGGTCTATGTTTTGTTATGGTCCCCATATAAAACGACCTCCCGATTTGGAGTCTTTGGCTTATAGAAACCGTAGTTTTTATCCAATTTGTCTGAAATTTGAAATCTAGAGATATTTTACGACCATAAAGAGGTGTGCCGAAAATGGTGAGTATCGGTCCATATTTTGGTATAGCCCCCATATAGACCGATTTCCCGATTTTACTTCTTGGGCTTCTAGAATCCGAAGTTTTTATCCTATTTGCCTGAAATTGGAAATCTAGAGGTATTTTGTGGTCATAAAGAGGTGTGCCGAAAACTGTGAGTATCGGTCCATATTTTAGTATAGCCCCCATAAGAAGGATCTCACGATTTAACTCCTTGGGTTTCTAGAAACCGTAGTTTTTATCCGATTTGCCTGAAATTGTAAATATTCTGGTATTTTAGGCTCACAAAAACGTGTATCGGATTAAGTTTTTATCGGTCCATTTGGTAATACCTCCATATAGACCGACTTCACTTCTTGAGGATGTAGAAGGCGCACTGATCATGAAAATTCCTTGAAACTCAATGTAAAATTTCCAGATTTTACTTCTACACATTTAAGATTTAAAATCAAGAAGTTATTTTATAATTTTCTTGCACACTTAAAACTCAAACAAAAATGGTTCTTATAAATCCAGAATCTGAGGTCTATCCTCATAGGTGAACTTTTTAAATTTATCTTCCGGAAGTGTCCTCAAGTCCTCAAGCCCTCCTGAAATTTCAAAGGAAACCCTAATATTTGGTTCATGGTGGTGGGTATTTAAGATTCGGCCCGGCCGAACTTAGTGTTGTATATACTTGTTTTAGTTAAATATATACCACGTATGGACTACCTTGCAATTTAGAAGACGGTGTTAGGAAGTTTTAAGATAACTTTCCATTGGCAAGTGTTACCGCAACCCAAGTAATTCGATTGTGGATGACAGTCTTCAGTAGAAGTTTCTACACAGTCCATGGTGGAGGCTACATAAGCTTCGGCCTGGCCGAACTTACGGCCGTATATACTTGTTTTTTGTTTTAAGAATCTGCATCTTTGGCTCGGAATCAATACCAACATCCTTAAGGGAAGGTCAAAATCTTTGGATCGAAGTAAAGTCTTTTTTGAGTACAGGCGTGTATAGATTTGTATCTGGCGTTTTCTTTTCAATAACTCCATTGATCTAGTTCCTTAATCTTTTTTGTTCATAGAGCTCGAATAAAATAATTAATTGTAAGCTAAAATATCATGCATTTGAACGTTAATCGACTGTTACGGTATCAGGCTAAGATAAAAAGTAGTTCAATAAAAATCATTTTTATTTATACATCAAGAAAGTAGTTCAATGTTTGTGTACTGTATGAATTATCTGTGAAACGTGTGAAAAGACCGAATTAATTTATGCACCTTTCTTTTGCAACAGATATTCGTCGAGAAAATTGTATACTGATGGCCTCGCGGAAAGGTTCAAAGGGGGCCCACCAAAATTGTCCAAATTTAATTCAAAACAAGTATATACGGCCGTAAGTTCGGCCAGGCCGAATCTTATGTACCCTCCACCATGGATACCGGTGGCAAGGTATCCAGCATTGAAATATGGGGGTCGCTTATATAGGGGCTATATACAATTATGAACTTGATATGGACCAATTTTTGTGTGACTGGGGATCGATTTATCTGAGGGCCATATATAACTATAGACCGATATGGACCTAGTTAGGCATGGTTGTTAACGACCATATACTAGCACAATGTATCAAATTTCAACTCACTCGGATGAACTTTGCTCCTTCAAAAGGCTCCAAAACCAAATCTCGGGATCGGTTTATATGGGGCTATGTATGATTATGGACTGACATGGACCACTTTTGGCATGGTTGTTAAATATCATATACTACCACCACGTACCAAATTTCAAGCAGATCGGATGAATTTTGCTTCTCCAAAAGGCATCGGAGGTCAAATCTGGGGATCGGTTTATATGGGAGCTATATATAATTATGAACCGATAGGAACCAATTCATGCATGGTTGTTGGATACCATATACTAACATCACATACCAAATTTCAACCGAATGGGAAGAATTTTGCTCTTCCAAGGGGCTCTGGAGGTCAAATCTGGGGATCGATTCATATGGTGCCTATATATAATTATGGACCGATATCGAAAAATTTTTGCATGGGAGTTTGAGGCCATATATTAACACCACGTACCAAATTTCAACTGAATCAGATGAATGTTGGTCTTCCAAGAGGCTCCGGAGGTCACATCTGGTGATCGGTTTATATAGGGGCTATATATAATTATTGACCGATGTGGACCAATTTTTGCATGGTTGTTAGAGACCATATACTAACACCATGTACCAAATTTCAGCCGGATCGGATGAAATTTGCTTCTCTTAGAGGCCTCGCAAGCCAAATCGGGGGATCGGTTTATATGGGGCCTATATATATTTATTGACCGATGTGGACCAATTTTTGCATGGTTGTTAGAGACCATATACTAACACCATGTACAAAATTTCAGCCGGATCGGATGAAATTTGCTTCTCTTTAGAGGCCTCGCAAACCAAATCTGGGGATCGGTTTATATGGGGGCTATATATAATTATGGACCGATGTGGACCAATTTTTGCATGGTTGTTAGAGACCATATAGTAACACCATGTACCAAATTTGAGCCGGATCGGATGAAATTTGCTTCTCTTAGAGGCCTCGCAAGCCAAATCGGGGGATCGGTTTATATGGGGGCTATATATAATTATGGACCGATGTGGACCAATTTTTGCATGGTTGTTAGAGACCATATACTAACACCATGTACCAAATTTCAGCCGGATCGGATGAAATTTGCTTCTCTTAGAGGCCTCGCAAGCCAAATTTGGGGGTCCGTTTATATGGGGGCTATACGTAAAAGTGGACCGATATGGCCCATTTACAATACCATCCGACCTACATTAATAGCAACTACTTGTGCCAAGTTTCAAGTCGATAGCTTGTTTCGTTCGGAAGTTAGCGTGATTTCAACAGACGGACGGACGGACATGCTCAGATCGATTCAGAATTTCACCACGACCCAGAATATATATACTTTATGGGGTCTTAGAGCAATATTTCGATGTGTTACAAACGGAATGACAAAGTTAATATACCCCCATCCTATGGTGGAGGGTATAAAAATCATTATACGGAAATGCCAGAAAAAAACATTTTCCATTACCCCAAAATATGACCAAGACAATTAGATTTGACTTGAATGTTTTTTTTTTTTTGCACATAAATCACTTTCACCAAGCCATGGTGTTGAATGATTAATAATAATATGGAACATGGTGTTGAATGATTAATAATAATTTGGAACATGGTGTTGTCTGCTTGTTATTATTATAAATTTATTGATTATACCGCCGAATTGTAGACGCCACCGAACAAAATTTTTTGCCAGTCGACGCCGATGCCGAATATGTCGACTCATTCGTTAATTGATTAATAATTGTTGTATTTTTGCCAAAAATTTGATCAATCTCAATCAATCGGTATTAAGTAGCCAAAATAATTTTGCAAAATTTTAACTCAAAAAGTTTTAACGAAATATAAATTTGATTGTCAGATTGGTTGTACAATTAATCTCGATTGACGTCAACTTGATTTTATAATGAATAATTGTCCGCCGCCAAACAGACAAATTTATATCAGCTTTGACGCTGGAGGCAAAAATTTAATGTCAGCAGCCGCCGAAAAAAATGGCTCTGTTTTATTCTCTGGTCCAGATACAAAAAACCCATCCAATATAAAGACAAGCTCAATAATTTGAAGATTTAATTCCAATAGTATTTTTCTTTTAGGTAAATATACCCATTTTTATATCGAATAATCGAACTTAAAGGACAAATGGCTTCATTTTAAAATTTATTGACTTTTGATAAAGGAGGAAAAATTCGTTTCAGAGACATTGATTTTCTATACTTAGCAAAAGTCGCATTCGTATTTTAAAGACCAAAAATCTTTGTATTCATGACGATATTGTTTTCTATGCAAATATGGCATTTGCGAAAAATTTGTGGAAGCTGCTTTAGATTTTCGTCTTAGGCCATAGATTTATGGCCCAAAAATTGATACAAAACGGTCTTCTTGTTTATCGAATTTTCCAGATGTCAATAATTACATTGTCATTTTAGAAGGTGAGCTATGACCTACAAAATGTTCCAATATGATTATGCTGCAGAAAGCTATTGTATAGGAATGTAACCAAATACCGGTAGATTAGATTCTTGCAACTCATTTTTTGGTAGCAAAATATGGTCATAGTCAAAAATTTTATACCCTCCACCATAGGATGGGGGTATATTAACTTTGTCATTCCGTTTGTAACACATCGAAATATTGCTCTAAGACCCCATAAAGTATATATATTCTGGGTCGTGGTGAAATTCTGAGTCGATCTGAGCATGTCCGTCCGTCCGTCTGTTGAAATCACGCTAACTTCCGAACGAAACAAGCTATCGACTTGAAACTTGGCACAAGTAGTTGTTATTGATGTAGGTCGGACGGTATTGCAAATGGGCCATATCGGTCCACTTTTACGTATAGCCCCCATATAAACGGACCCCCAAATTTGGCTTGTGATTGCTCTAAGAGAAGCAAATTTCATCCGATCCGTCTGAAATTTGGTACATGGTGTTAGTATATGGACTCTAACAACCATGCAAAAATTGGTCCATATCGGTCCACTTTTACGTATAGCCCCCATATAAACGGACCCCCTAAATTTGGCTTGCGATCGCTCTAAGAGAAGCAAATCTCAACCGATCCGGCTGAAATTTGGTACATGGTGTTAGTATATGGTCTCTAATAACCATGCAAAAATTGGTCTGTATCGGTCCATAATTATATATAGCCCCCATATAAACGGACCCCCAAATTTGGATTGCGATCGCTCTAAGAGAAGCAAATTTCATCCGATCCGGCTGAAATTTGGTATATGGTGTTAGTATATGGTCTCTAATAACCATGCAAAAATTGGTCCATATCGGTCCACTTTTACGTATAGCCCCCATATAAACGGACCCCCAAATTTGGATTGCGATCGCTCTAAGAGAAGCAAATTTCATCCGATCCGGCTGAAATTTGGTATATGGTGTTAGTATATGGTCTCTAATAACCATGCAAAAATTGGTCCACATCGGTCCATAATTATATATAGCACCCATATAAACCGATCCCCCGATTTGCTTGCGGAGCCTCTAAGAGAAGCAAATTTCATCCGATCCGGCTGAAATTTGGTACATGGTATTGGTATATGTTCTCTAATGACCATGCAAAAATTGGTCCACATCGGTCCATAATTATATATAGCACCCATATAAACCGATCCCCCGATTTGGCTTGCGGAGCCTCTAAGAGAAGCAAATTTCATCCGATCCGGCTGAAATTTGGTACATGGTATTGGTATATGTTCTCTAATGACCATGGAAAAATTGGTTCATATCGGTCCATAATTATATATAGCCCCCATATAAACCGATCTCCAGATTTGATTTGCGAAGCCTCAAGGAGGAGCAAATTGCATCCGATCCGGCTGAAATTTGGTACATGGTATTGGTATATGTTCTATAATGACCATGCAAAAATTGGTTCATATCGGTCCATAATTATATATAGCCCCCATATAAACCGATCCTCCGATTTGGCTTGCTCCCTCTAAGAAACGAAAATTTCATCCGATCCGGCTGAAATTTGGTACATGGTGTTGGTATATGGTCTCTAACAACCGTGCAAAAATTGGTCCATATCGGTCCATAATTATATATAGCCCCCATATAAACCGATCCCCCGATTTGGCTTGCGGAGCCTCTAAGAAACGAAAATTTCATCCGATCCGGCTGAAATTTGGTACATGGTGTTGGTATATGTTCTCTAATGACCATGCAAAAATTGGTCCATATCGGTCCATAATTATATATAGCCCCCATATAAACCGTTCCCCAGATTTGATCTCCGGAGCCTCTTGGAGAAGCAAAATTCATCCGATCCGGTTAAAATTTGCAACGTGGTGTTAGTATAAGGCCGCTAATATCCATGTCAAAATTGGTCCATATCGGTCTATAGTTATATATAGCCGATCCCCAATCACACACAAATTGGTCCATATCGGCAACCATGAATAGCCACTCGAGCCAAAAATAATCTACCAAAATTTTATTTCTATAGAAAATTTTGTCAAAAATTTATTTCTATAGAAAATTTTGTCAAAATTTTATTTCTATAGAAAATTTTGTCAAAATTTTATTTCTATAGAAATTTTTTTCCAAATTTTATTTCTATAGAAAATTTTTTCCAAATTTTAGTTCTATAGAAAATGTTGTCAAAATTTTATTTCTATAGAAACTTTAAACTTAATTATATACGTATTTAATCGGCCTTTTTTAGTTTAATATATACTACGTATGGACTACCTTGTAATTTAGAAGACGGTGTTAGGAAGTTTTAAGATACCTTGCCATCGGCAAGTGTTACCCCAACCCAAGTAATTCGATTGTGGATGACAGTTTTCAGTAGAAGTTTCTACGCAATCCATGGTGGAGGGTACATAAGCTTCGGCCTGGCCCAACTTACGGCCGTATATACTTGTTTTAATACGAATCGACAAAAAAAAAAACGAAATAAATTTCTTCCCAAAATATAAATTGGTCATATGATAGGGCTAAGGAACTCATCTCACCATAGCCCAATCTCTATAAAAATAAAAAAAAAATCCTATGTCCTTACTGGACATACAAAAATGTTCCCTTCATAAAGAAAATAAACTTAAGTGGAGAGCAAAAGCCAAGGCAAGAGAAGTGATGACCAGCTCATTAGGAATATGATATTTCAATGGGCTCTTCAAAAAGCCAAAGACAACAAATAATGGACTATCCACAGCAAAATAAATAAACTGCAGTATTCCCCAACGAAACACACCCGCCCCAACCCAAGCAAAGGGCATCAAGAGTTTCAGTAGCCAAATTCCTCACATTATATTCTGCATGGGGACCATCTTAGAATATTAAACAAGACGAAGAAGAAGAAGAAGGAAAAACTAAAAACAAATAACAAAACTGCAGTAGTAGACAAATAATCAGAGATATATCATTACCAGCATCATCATCATCATCGTCGTCATCGTCACCTCTTTAAATGGAAAAATGTCATCATGTAGGACTGATGGTGAAAACCTAAAATTGCCTACTAATGTGTGTGATGGCTCCTGCTAACAGATAGTTGTAACAAAATAGCTTAGTAAGAAGCAACAACAACAAGTAGTACCTTGACACATTACCCAAAACTAAGGAGGAGGAGAAAATGGAGAAGAGAAAGCAACAACGGCAAAAAATATATGAAAGCATAGAAAATCTAAAAACTAAATAAAAACAAAATGAAATATAAAAGAAAGTTAAATTTGCAAAAAATGGATAAAAAAGAAGAGCGATAAAGCCTACAGGATCTAAAAACAAATGAATAATTTGCTCCTTCCAAATCTGTAGCTAAGAAAATAATCTGTAGTTAAACCTAAAAATAGAACGGTAATTTTTCTCTAGCCTAAATACTCAGAGATAAGGAAAAGTCCATAAAAATATATTTTTTTAAAAAATTATCGTACATACTCATTTCAACCGTAGGCTGAAAAAATGCTGGTTGACTGGCTGGGTGACTGCAAATGGTTTTGCTGGATTATGAGCTTGACACGGTTTTCAATCTCAACTTTCCTCACCAAATATACAGGTTGCAATTTTTATTGATGCAGGTTTGCTTCTTTTGTGGTTTATCATTCAATATACTTTGGATTTCATATAGCCTAGGGTCGGTCCATTGTCATCACTATGGCAAAGGATTCATTCATAGATTCACTCACAAATCACTGACATATGCTCACATCCGTTTGAAAAAAAAAAAACCGAAAGCACATCACTGTTTTCTCTCCCATAGACAATATAGGAATTTATTACTGTTATTTGCATCTTAGACCAAAAAACAAGAGAGAGAAAGAGAGAGTGAGCGAGTGTTTGTGGGGGGAAGTCTTGTTTATTTTTCCTTTTCCTATTGATTGGGAATTGTTATTTGCCTTTAGAGAACTTTTCCCACAAAGAATATTACAATGATAGCACATATCAATGATGCGAATGTATGTGTATAAGTATGTGCATCTTTCATAGAGATATATGAACATTTCTCATTTTATTTTATACTATTCACTCACTCGTTGTATCTATCTGTGGGAGGGGTGGGGGCATTTTTATGTCTGTCCACTTTTTAATATGGGTTGCACATTTATTGGTTCCTTCTATTTTTGTTGTTTTTTTTTTTTATTTTAGATCTGATTTATTTTTCCCACTCTTTTTTCACTCTCTGGGTATTTGCTTTACTATCTTTGTGGTAGTTTTACTTTGCCTTATGCTTTCTTGTTTATGCCACTCCCGCCTCCATGCTATTTAAAATGCCTACTTCTACTCTTCTTTTGGCTTCGTTTTTCTTTTCTTTCTTTTTTTTTTGGTTCAGGGCTGTTTTATTTCAATCAAACAAACAAATAAAATTTGGAAATTCGAAATTTTTCTTAGCCTCACGCGGTCGCAATGTAAGGGTCCACGGTTATCCAAATTCGTATATACGAGGGGTCAAAATCTCAGAGATGTAAACAAAAAAATAACGAGTTTCGCCTAAAACGACGATAAGATATTTTGCTACGAAATGACCGCATGAGTGCTGGCACAACACTAGGCCAAGTAAAGGCAGCATCCGCCAACTGGCTGTGTAACAAGAGCTGACAGTTAGCTTTCAACTCAGTAGCCTAAAAAAGTGCAGAGTTGCAATTGTAGCTTTTACTCAGTGGTCTCTCATTCATCAATTAACTTGAACAATAAAAACAAAACTGCGCTCACTAATGTTTTAGGGATTAAGTTAAAGTTGTGCTAATATATGCCTATGCCTCTCTCTCTCTCTCTTTTGATTCTCTCATATACTCATGCGCCCATCACCAAAGCTTCTCAAACTTAAAGCTTTTATGAAATCAACGGAAATACCTGGATATTTCTCATATTTTTTTTTCTCCAAGAATTATCTCTCTCTCTCTATGTCATGTAATTCTTCACTCCCCACCCCTCTTGTGTTTAACATTCACTTCCCTTATAGTTTTTATTTTGTGTGTCACTGTAACAGTGGACTACAAAGCATTTTAATGCAATTTACATTGTATTCGTAAATACAGTAATGCTCATCAGTGATTCTTCGCATACATTCGTAGACATTCATACATGTACACACTCGCATAATTTCTGCATTGCATACCAATACCAAAGAGCTTAACATAGTGCCGTTCGAATGGTATGCTCTGTGCAATACCTTTAAAGGAATTTATGTGAGGTAGATGTGTGTAGACGATGTCATGCAAGCAATCAGTGTTTGTTGCTGGTAAAAAGAGTTGCCATATAGATTTTTACATATATCAGTGAATATGAATGGGTAAAATTATCCCGAATTTTTCACAGAAAATTTTCATAAAAAAATCGGATAAAATGTCAGTATAGAAAAACAATATCAGCAGGTGATACTGAGTGAATCCTATCAAGCATGATAGATTAAAGCATAGTGGTTAAAGGTATAATATCAAAAAATTGGCAACGCTATAAGTAAAATGTTACCTACATCCGACTTCGTATTGACGATTTCCCCACTAACCGATGAACGAAAGACATCCTACATATGGATTTTCATGTAAATCCGAAACACAGATGAACGGATAAGTAGTACGGGTTCTAGCACCTTTTTTTTACCGGTGCAAATTTACTCTCTTGCCAAATCCTTATGGTGATGTAATGATTTGGCAACGCCATAAGCAGTGGCATTGGGATTTTCTGAACAACCATTCAAAAATCCATATGCACTCATACACTGAAAAAACAGTGAACCCATCAGGAAGAAAACTTTTGGTTAATTTTAGAAAATTTTGAATATTTTTAGAAAATTTTAACTAAACAGTATTACAAACGCTGGCATTATGCCGATATCACAAAAATAAGGAAATATTTTTCGACAAATTAAAGAAAATTTAGTAGATATAAATAATAAGGAAATATTTTTTGACAAATTCAAGAAAATTTATTAGACATAAATAATTTTTTTTCACTTGTTAAAGAAAAATTTGTAGTTTGAAGGAAAAAACATTTGAGTTCAAAAGCAAGAATGTCTCTAGTGACATACGAAGTTCATGATGAACGTATTTGTAGTAAAATTTACAAATTTAAAAAAATATTGAACTATTTTGTGAGAAATACGAATTTAGTAAATCTTTTAACTTAACTTTTGTATAAATTTTCCCCGTTTTTTAGTTCATTTAACTAACGTCCGCAAAAACGTATTAGTGTAAAGGAAACTTTCTCCAACCATAATAACTCAATGAACTAACAAAAAGTTAAATTTGCTTTAGTGAAATAGAGAGTTCACTTTTTTTGAGCGTATGTACTTGGTACATACGGCAGAGTTCTTGATGTTTTGGTAGATTTTGCATAATATTCCTCCCTAACTAAGTGCTACTTCACAAATTTGCTCTAGAAATAAAATTTTGACACAATTTTCTATAGAAATAAGATTTTGACAAAATTTTCCATAGAAATAAAATTTTGACAAAATTGTCGAAGAAATAAAATTTTGAGAAAATTTTCTATAGAAATAAAATTTGAGAAAATTTTCTATAGAAATTAAATTTTGAGTAAATTTTCTATAGAAATAAAATTTTGAGTAAATTTTCTATAGAAAAAAATTTTGAAAAAAATTTCTATAGAAAAAAAATCGAGAAAAAATTCTATAGAAATAAAATGTTCACAAAATTTTCGATAAAAATAAAATTTTGAGATAATTTTCTATAGAAATAAAGTTTTTACAAAATTTTCTATAAAAATGCAATTTTGACAAAACTGAAATAAATTTTCGATAGAAATAAAGTTTTGACAAAATTTTCTATACACACAAAAAAATTTCACGAAAATTTTTCCAATTAAAATTTTAATTGAGTTTTAAAAAATATTCAATGAAAAATTTAATTGATTCAACAAATTTTTTAATTGAAACAAAAATCAATCACAAAAATAATAGTATCAATTAACTTTTTAATTGACCTTCAATTAATTTTTTACTTGATACTATCATTTCTGTGATTGAAGACATTTCAATTAAAAATTAATTGGATCAATGAATTTCGTGATTGAATCAAAAACAAATTTTTTGTGTGTAGAAATGAAATTTTGACAAAATTTTCTATAGAAATAACATTTTCCATAGAAATACAACTTTGATAAAATTTTCTATAGAAATAAAGTTTTGACAAAATTTTCCACAAAAATTAAATTTTGACAAAATTTTCTATAGAAATAAAATTTTCCATAGAAATAAAATTTTGATAAAATTTCCCATAGAAATAAAATTTTCTACAGAAATAAAATTTTCTATAGAAATAAAATTTTGACAAAGTTGAAATAAATTTTCTATAGAAAAAAAATTGTGACAAAATTTTCTATAGAAATAAAATTTTGACAAAATTTTCTATAGAAATAAAATGTTGACAAAATTTTCCATAAAAATACAATTTTGGCAATATTTTCTACAGAAATAAAATTTTGACAAAATTTTCTATAGGAATAAAATTTTGAATAAATTGAATTAAATCTTTTATAGAATTAAAATTTTAACAAAATTTTGTTTAGTAAATGTTGACAAAGTTGAAATTAATTTTCTATAGAAATAAAGTTTTGACAAAATTTTCTATAGAAATGAAATTTTGACAAAATTTTCTATAGGAATAAAATTTTGACAAAATTTTCTATAGAAATGAAATTTTGACCAAATTTTTTATAGAAACAAAATTTTGACAAAATTTTCTATACAAATAAAATTTTGACAAAATTTTCTATAGAAATGAAATTTTGACAAAATTTTTTATAGAAATAAAATTTTGACAAAATTTTATACAGAAATAACATTTTGACAAAATTTTTTATAGAAACAAAATTTTGACAAAAAAATGTCTATAGGAATAAAATTTTGACAAAATTTTCTATAGAAATGAAATTTTGACAAAATTTTCTATAGAAACAAAATTTTGACAAAATTTTCTATAGAAATAAAATTTTGACAAAATTTTATATAGAAATAAAATTTGACAAAATGTTCTATAGGAATAAAATTTTGACAAAATTGAAATAAATCTTTTATAGAATTAAAATTTTAACAAAATTTTGTTTAGTAAATTTTGACAATGTTAAAATAAATTTTCGATAGAAATAAAGATTTGACAAAATTTTCTATAGAAATGAAATTTTGACAAAATTTTCTATAGAAATAAAATTTTGACAACATTTTCTATAGAAATAAAATTTTGACAAAATTTTCTATAGGAATAAAATTTTGACAAAATTGAAATAAATCGTTTATAGAATTAACATTTTAACAACATTTTGTTTAGTCAATTTTGACAAAGTTGAAATAAATTTTCTATAGAAATAAAGTTTTGACAAAATTTTCTATAGAAATGAAATTTTGACAAAATTTTCTATAGAAATAAAATGTTGATAAAGTTGAATTAAATTTTCTATAGAAATGACATTTTGACAAAATTTTCTATAGAAATAAAATTTTGATAAAGTTGAACTAAATTTTCTATAGAAATAAAATTTTGACAAAATTTTCTATAGAAATAACATTTTGACAAATTTTTCTACAGAAATAACATTTTGACAAAATTTTTTATAGAAACAAAATTTTCTATAGGGATAAAATTTTGACAAAATAAATCTTTTATAGAATTAAAATTTTAACAAAATTTTCTTTAGAAATAAAATTTTGACAAAATTTTCTATAGGAATAAAATTTTGACAAAATTTTCTATAGAAATGAAATTTTGTCAAAATTTTCTATAGAAATAAAACTTGAACAAAATTTTCTATAGAAATAAAGTTTTCCATATAAATACAATTTTCTACAGAAATGAAATTTTCTATGGAAATAAAATTCTGACAAAATTGAAAAAAAAATTAACAAAATTTTCTAAATCTTTCATAAAAATAAAATTGTAACAAAATTTTGTATAGAAATAAAATTTTAACAAAATTGAAATAAAATGTAAAATTTTGACAAAACTTTCTAAAGAAATAAAACAGTAGTTTTTTGGTACATTATTTTTATATCGAGTGGCAGCAGTGCTTCCGGTTCAAATTTACCGTGAACTAATTTACAGTTTTTAAATTAATTAAAACAATAAATACATTCATATCTTTGACTACACTTTCCATATGACAAGTTTGATCTCTCTCTCTCTCTCTCTCTGTTTGACTCTCTTTCGGCTTTTTGGTGTAAACGAACGACTTCCACTAAGATTTTGTGACAATTCTCAAAAAGTTGTCGGGTACACGATCGGAGATAATGTCGGCTTCGCAGCAAAAAAAAAAGGGTCGTAAAAAAAGTAATGAAAAAATATCTTTTTGGATCCGGAAGTGGTGCAAAATTGACGCAGAAGTGATGAATTTAACATGGGTTTGTCATAGGACGGAAGTCCTCCATTTCAACAGCCGGTGCACTGAATTTGCATCACTTCTTTAGGTGTGATCCGAATTCAATGTTTTGGATGTAAATTAAAAAATTCTGTGACATTTTGTCAAATAAATAATTTTTGTATTTTTTTATAATTTTTAATGGATTCTAACGCTTGTCTGAAACGTTTGACCTCAAATATATTCAAAAATTCACAATTTTTTCAGATTGGATTTAGCAATTTTTTCGACAAAATTTTAATAATTTGTACCATTTTATGAATTCTTAAACTGTTTTTAACCAATTTGAAACAAAAAAAGTTAAAATTACCCATTAAAAATATTAAAAAAAGCATGTTATAAAAAAATTGTATGAAAAGAACTTCCTGTGTAGTTAAAATAAAGAACATCATTGGGAGTACATCTTCTGGCAGTGCTTTTAAACTTGTGCCTATGGAAGAACTTCCAAATTTTTTGCTGGGTTTCTAAATGATTTTTTAATCCTTGGCAACGCCTTATTTAATCTGATACGTTAGACCTAGATTACCATTGATATTATGACGAGAATTTTTTAACGGCATACAAAATAATTTAGCTCACATGCATTTCGCATTTCCGATTTTCTCACCAATCTATAGACAAACCGACCACACGCATTCATTTGTCTTTATACGAAAATCCCGCATACCAATTTACACGAAGATCTGTTATAAAGTATTGACCTCTATTTGGTGAATAACCTATAAACAGAAACATAACCAAGCATACATTTTTACGATTAACATGTTACGTAGTCACCAACCAAAAATAACATTTTGCTCTTGAAACATGGTTGAGGTGATCATATTCCTTCTCTGCGTGTAGATAAATCGACTAAGGAGATGGGGAATATATAACATTTTGCTCCATATCTGAGGTGATCATATTCCTTTTCTAAAGGGTGATTTGTTAAGAGCTTGATAACTTTTTTTTTAAAAAAACGCATAAAATTTGCAAAATCTCATCGGTTCTTTATTTGAAACGTTAGATTGGTCCATGACATTTACTTTTTGAAGATAATTTCATTTAAATGTTGACCGCGGCTGCGTCTTAGGTGGTCCATTCGGAAAGTCCAATTTTGGGCAACTTTTTCGAGCATTTCGGCCGGAATAGCCCGAATTTCTTCGGAAATGTTGTCTTCCAAAGCTGGAATAGTTGCTGGCTTATTTCTGTAGACTTTAGACTTGACGTAGCCCCACAAAAAATAGTCTAAAGGCGTCAAATCGCATGATCTTGGTGGCCAACTTACCGGTCCATTTCTTGAGATGAATTGTTCTCCGAAGTTTTCCCTCAAAATGGCCATAGAATCGCGAGCTGTGTGGCATGTAGCGCCATCTTGTTGAAACCACATGTCAACCAAGTTCAGTTCTTCCATTTTTGGCAACAAAAAGTTTGTTAGCATCGAACGATAGCGATCGCCATTCACCGTAACGTTGCGTCCAACAGCATCTTTGAAAAAATACGGTCCAATGATTCCACCAGCGTACAAACCACACCAAACAGTGCATTTTTCGGGATGCATGGGCAGTTCATGAACGGCTTCTGGTTGCTCTTCACTCCAAATGCGGCAATTTTGCTTATTTACGTTGCCATTCAACCAGAAATGAGCCTCATCGCTGAACAAAATTTGTCGATAAAAAAGCGGATTTTCTGCCAACTTTTCTAGGGCCCATTCACTGAAAATTCGACGTTGTGGCTCGTTAGTAAGTCTATTCATGATGAAATGTCAAAGCATACTGAGCATCTTTCTCTTTGACACCATGTCTGAAATCCCACGTGATCTGTCAAATACTAATGCATGAAAATCCTAACCTCAAAAGAATCACCCTTTATAATCAATAATAAACTATATGATTTAGAAACAATTTTTCTGGTCATCATAATGGCATAATGGCTTTTCAAATTACAACAACGATTTGGCAACGCCATATTTAATCTGATACCTCAAACCCATTTGGCATTGTCGTTATTCTCAGCAAACAATGGATAAACACACCACACACGCACTCACACCTTTAATCCACTCTCTGCATATTCACATGTGTATTTGTGTAGTTGTTGTTACCGTTTTAATCGAATTGAACTAAAAGTAACCTCGATTAATTGGATTTGATTTAAGAGGATATATAACTAAGAAAAAACAACAACAACAACAATGACATATAAGCTCTACAACAACTACAATAAATATGAATGTTAAGTATTTGTTCGCTAGGCAAAGATGAATAAAAAAGAAAAAAAAAACAATGCTTGTGAAAAAAAACAACAGTGATATGTTATTTTTATATGCTGTTGATATCATCGTCAGCATCATCAGGCACACCATTCAGTCTTGCTGCACTATGGTGGCTGGAAGGATTTGTAAATTAACCCAGCAAAAACTCTCATTACCCGGTAATCTTGTAGGTAAGCCGTTTTAAAAAATAATAACCACTTATTAATTGGCATCGCTCCGGATTACATTTACATACGCATGTCCTAGGAGGAAAGTACTTCTCCCCAGGCATACTTTCGGCCATGAAATAAGTAGTGCTTTTAAAGCATATAATAACATAATATGTAATCACTTATTCGTAGATACACCAAAGCTTGTAAAATAGCCACTTATTGTCTCAGGCAACCAAATCACGAAAATATTGATTTCTATCGCCGACTACAATGGATCAAAATATGGCGAGTAATGGTGTAATAGGAGCACTACACCCAGAAAAAAGTGCCTTCGAAACTAAAGGAAAAAATATTCATCCATTTAGATTAGCCATTTTATTTGCATTAAGTTAAATTACACTAGTTTACACTGAAAATGTACACTTGATGAGAGCCGACCTTTTTTATGTATTTTGATCTGCTGAATTCGTTTTTGAGATATCCTGTTATTTTTATTTTTTCGCTCTTTTCTCTCTAAACAAATTATATCTCGAGTTAAAAATGTCCGATTATATCGTTGTTGGTACTTAAATGAAAGGTATTAAGATGACGAATAATCGGGTATAATTGTATCTGTGATAAGTTAAGTGGTTTAAAAATTTTCGATGCGAAAAGCCAAATTTTCAAAAAATTTACAAAGGACCTTTTCCGCCAGAAAAGTATAAACCATTGAAAAAACGTCTGGAAGAGAAGTTCATGATCGTATAGATGATACTCTAACGTAAGTAATAAGATCAACTTGAAGAAAATCGACCGAAAAATGTCGTTCCATAAAAAAAAATTTTAATTTTTTTTCGAATTCAGCAGATCAAAATACATAAGAAAATTTGCCTTTCATTAAGTGTACATGAATTTTTTATTTTTTTTGTAAACTAGTGTTATTGTGTGAAATAATAAAATTTAGTTGCTTCAGTAAAAAAATCCTAAACTGAAAGCAGTTAGGAATAGTTCATTAACTACCCACAAAAAAATTTCACGAAAATTTTTCCAATTAAAATTTTATTTGAGTTTTAAAAAATATTCAATTAAAAATTTAATTTATTCAACAAATTTTTTAATTGAAATAAAAATCAATCACAAAAATAATAGTATCAATTAATTAATTAATAACATTTCTGTGATCAATTAAAAATTAATTGTATCAATTAATTTCGTGACTGAATCACAAAAAATTTATGGCATTTTACTAATACTGTTTTCTTCGCAGGGTATACGAATTTACTACTGAACAAGAAAATTTTATCCATTGATAAAGCATTCGTAAAAATGAACAAAAACCGAACAAAAACTAAAACCAAATTTAGTAAAATTTCTTATAAAATGATAACTCTGACTTCCTTTATTATAGAAAGCTTATCATTCATACGAATAACACTTAGCATAGAAAAATATTTCAGTTCATTCGTACTAAGAAGTATTCAATCCTTTCAATTCTATTTTATTAAGCCAACTGCCTAAAAATTTGAGAATAACTATTCGAAAATTATTAGGCATTATATTTATTTTTGTCATTACAAGTAAGTCATTATAACTCACCGCAATGTAATGCAACGTGTAATGGCAGCATTACTCCTGGTAATGCGAATTGTAATGAGATGTGGTTACCTAGTTTTTGCTGGGTAAGCTGTATGCTAAAAGAAAGAATACCAAACACACACACACAGTCACAAAACATATAAAAATACAACGAAACACAACAGAAAACTCATCAAGCACAACAACAACTAACAGCAAAATGAAAGTGGGTTAACTCCTTAGAATATTTCATGATGCTGTACAGAAGAAGCAGTCTTTGCAACTTTAGCTTCATGCAATTGTATGGAAAATTGCATTGTGGTTAGAGATGACTATGGGGTAGAAAGGTAGTTGTTTTTATACCCACCACCATAAAATGGTGACGGGGGTATAATAAGTTTGTCATTCCGTTTGTAACATATCGAAATATCGATTTCCGACTATATAAAGTATATATATTCTTGATCAGGGAGAAATTCTAAGACGATATAAGCATGTCCGTCTGTCCGTCTGTCTGTCTGTCTGTCTGTCTGTTGTAATCACGCTACAGCCTTCAATAATGGCGCTAACGTCCCCAAATTTGGCACAGATTAGTTTTTTGTTTGCAGGCAGGTCAAGTTCGAAGATGGGCTATATCGGTCCATGTTTTGATATAGTCCCCATATAAACCGACCTCCCGATTTGGGGTCTTGGGCCTATAAAAACCGTAGTTTTTATCAGATTTGCCTGAAATTGGAAATCCAGAGGTATTTTGGGACCATAAAGAGGTGTGTCGAAAATGGTCCGTATCGGTCCATGTTTTGATATAGCCGCCATATAGACCGATCTCCCGATTTTGCTTCTGGGGCGTTTAGAAACTATATTTACCATCCGATTTGCCTGAAATTGGAAATCTAGAGGTATTGTGGGACTATAAAGAGGTGTGTCGAAAATGGTCCGTATCGGTCCATGTTTTGGTATAGCCCCCATATAGACCGAGCTCCCGATTTTGCTTCTTGCGCGTCTAGAAACAGTATTTTCTATCCGATTTGTATGAAATTGAAAACCTAGAGGTATTTTGGGACCATAAAGAGGTGAGTCGAAAATGGTCCGTATCGGTCCATGTTTTGATATAGCCCCCATATACCAAATAGACCGATATCCCGATTTTGCTTCTAGGGTTTCTAGAAACTATATTTACAATACGATTTGCCTGAAATTAGAAATCTAGAGGCATTTGACGACCATAAAAAGGTGTGCCGAAAATGGTGCTCATCGGTCTATGTTTTGATATAGGCCCCATAGAGACTGATCTCCCGATTTCGCTTCTTGGGCTTCTAGAAACTATATTTTCTATCCGATTTTCCTGAAATTGAAAATCTAGAGTTCTTTTGGGACCATAAAAAGGTGTGCCGAAAATGGTGCCCATCGGTCCATTTTTGGTATAACCCCCATATAGACCGATCTCCCGATTTTGCTTCTTGGGCTTCTAGAAACTATATTTACCACCCGCTTTGCCTGAAATTCTTGAGCTTCTATAAACTGTATTTATTACCCGATTTGCCTGAAATTCGAAATGTAGAGGTATTTTTAGACCACAAATAAGTGTACCGAAATTGAGGTATATCGGTCCATTTTTTGGTATAACCCCCATATAGACTGATCTTCTTGGGCGTCTAGAGACTATGTTTTCTAGCCAATTTGTTTGAAATTCTGGAGGTATTTTAAGATCACAAATATATGAGTAGCAAATGGTACCTATCGGTCCATGTTTTGGTATAGCCCCCATATACACCGATCTCCCGGCTTTATTTCTTGGGCTTCTAGAATCCGTAGTTTTTATCCGATTTGCTGGAAATTAGTAATCTATAATGAAATTTTAGACAAACGAAATTTCCTTTTCTTATTAAGTATTTTCGTTTATTCAACTCTAAAATTCTCTAAAATAGCAGGCGCACTGATCATGAAAATTGCTTCAAACTGAAAGTAAAATTTCCAGATTTTACTAATCGTATTTATTTAAATAATGATGGAAAAAATCTGCAGATTTAATATTTTAAATCAAGGCGTAATTTAATCATATACACGATATGTTTATAATTTCTCTAAAACTCAAACAAAATTGGTTCTCATAAATCTAGAATCTTATCTGGTCTTCATAGGTAGAATCTTTAAAGTTGCCTTCGGGAGCTGACTGCCTTGGGAGAAGATTTGTCATCAAACCCTTACAATTCTATATATTATCACTACGACGAAGAGTTTTCAAAGTAAACTATCATATTTAATTCATGGTGGTGGGTATTTAAAATTCGGCCCGGCCGAATTTACTGCTGTATATACTTGTTCGTTTTGTTTTTCTATTCTTTGAACAGTGGTGTAGTTGGGGAATACAAAAGTTAATTTGGGTAATTATTTTGATGTTGGATGCTAAACTGGCCCAGTAAAATTTTCTCTCTAACTGTAAATAGGTCATCAAACTTTTTTGTAAATTGTTGTTGTTGTTTTAGCTTTGCATATTTGTGTCCTATTAAAAAGCAATGGTTACTGACATGATTCAAATACGAGTATAATATGTGATGGTATGATGGTGTGGTGAGTTAAATATGTAACGACATTAAGGAGTGGCCAATAGTAATGCAGGGAAAGAGAGACAAACAAATGAGATCAGAATGGCCCATTGATACAACACGGTAGATTTTGAAGTAAATAGATCAAAGTGGATCATATGGATATTATCATTTTTCTCTATAAATTAGAATTAGTAAACAAAAGCAAAAGCTTTAGTTGAATCCTGGCTTATAAGTAATTATCCATTTTTAAGCAAAGGTTATGGGTCATAATTTTGTCTACAGGTTTAGGATACAAAAATTTTAATAACAATACAAAATTTTCCAAATATAGTAAAATTTAACATTATATGTACATTAGATAGGGTCACGGCCTAAAGGACAAAATAAAGTTGATGCAGTCATTGGATAATCCCAGCAAAAAAAGAGCTTCCAAAAAAGTTGTTTGGATCCCCAATCTGTGATCCGGAAGTAGTGTAAACTTGGATCATCTCCAATGAATTTTACATGGGCTTGTCATAGGACGGAAGTACTCCTTTTTTGGATCCCTTGCATTGGTTTAGATGCAAGGGCAAAAAAATTTGGAAGTTCTTCCAAAGGCACAACTTTAAAAGCACTTCCAGAAGATGCACTCCCAATGATGTTCTTTATTCTAACTATCCAGGAAGTTCTTGTAATTCAATTTTTTATAACTTGGTTTTTTCATACTTTTAATGGGTAATTTAAACTTTTTTTGTTTCAAATAGGTTAAAAACAGAGTAAAAATTCATAAAGTGGTACAAATCATTTAAATCTTGTCGAAAAATATACTAAATCCAATCTGAAAATATTGTCAATTTTTGAAAATATTTCAGGTAAAACGTTTCCGACAAGCGTTAGAATCCATTAAAAATTATAAAAAGTTATAAAAATTATTTATTTGACAAAATATCACAATTTTTCTTAATTTACATCCAAAACTTTGAATTCGTATCACACCTAAAGAAGTGATGCAAATTCAGTGCAACGGCTGTTGAAATGGTGGGCATCCGTGCTATGACAAGCCCATGTTAAATTAATCGCTTATGCGTCAATTTTTCACCACTTCCGGATCCAAAAAGAACATTTTCACTATTTTTTTGTCGACGCTTTTTTTTCTGGGACGCAAAAAATATTTTTTTTTCAACAAATTTCATTTTTTTTTCAACCATATTTTTTATTACACCAATATTTTCCTATTATCTAATTTTTTACAATTTGAAAAACTTTTTCGCACCGACCAGGGGTTGAACCTGGGTTTGATGGCACCATAACAGAACGCCTTAACACACTCAGCCACAAACGCCATTGAACATAAAGCGTCGAAAGGTCAATTCAAATGTTTGTGATATGATCGTAATACGACACCAAAGAATAACATTCTAATTGCTTCCCGAAATGTTCTTTATTACTATGAAGGAAAAAATAAGAGACGCAGGTTCAAATATCACCAGAGGCAATTTTTTTATTAAATATTTTTTATGTTTTGCATCGTTTTTATTTTTTATTTTCGGCATATATTTTCGTATAAATATATATATATTTTTTTTGTTGTATTAAAAATCAACAAAAAAATTAAAAATCCTTGTAATTTGCAAACTCTTCTCAAAAGAACTTCCATGGAAGCGAAAAAGTCAAACGACATAGATTCAAATCCCAGCGGGGATGCACTTTATTTTTTTATTATTATTTTTTTTACTTTTTTATTAATTTTCTATTTTTTTTCTTTTGTGAAATTTAATTGTCCAAAATTTGCACTTAAAATAGCCTGATTGGGTACTTTCTAATACTTGTCCACTGCATCGGAAGTAGAAAAAAAGTCATTGGGGGATCCCAAGATGAGCTTTAGAAGAAATGTTTGTGGACTTGTCCAAAAGGACTGCATCGGAAGTAGAAAAAAAGTCATTGGGGGATCCCAAGATGCGCTTTAGAAGAAATGTTTGTGGACTTGTCCAAAAGGACTGCATCGGAAGTTGAAAAAAATCGAAGGGGGATTCTGGGATGGGCTTTAAAAGAAATGTTTGTTGAACAACTTCCAATTTTTTGTGCTGGGATGTTAAGGCAATGGACAGTGAAAATGAAGTCATGAAAAAATAATTAATATATTTTTTTTAAGTCCATTATGGCTATAGTGAAAAATAGGTACATTCGAGTACTATTATAACTTGATTATTCAGCAAAAAAATTGGAAGGCACAACTTCAAAATCACTTACAAAAATGTCTTCCCGAAGATGTTCTTTATTTTTTACCTACAGAGGAAGTTCTTTTAATTCAACTTTTTATAACTCCCTTTTTTTCATATTTTTATAGGGTAATTTTAACATTTTTGTTTCAAATAGGTGTCAATTAATAAAATGGTACAAATTATTAAAATTTTTTCGAAAAAAATGCACTATCCATTCTAGAAAAATTGCGATTTTTTGAAAATTTTTGAAGTCATACGTTTCAGACAAGTGTAAGAAGAATGCATAAAAAATCATAAAAAATATATAAATTATTTATTTAGCAAAATATCACAATATATGTGAATTTCAACGGCTTTTGAAATGGTGGGCATCCGTGCTATGGCAATCCCATGTTAAATTCATCACTTCTGCGCCAATTTTGCACCACTTCCGGATCCCAAAAAGAACATTTTCACTGCTTTTTTGAAGACGCTTTTTTTTCCTGGGTATACATGAAAAAGCCTAGGTATGAAAGAAAAAAACAAATTAGGCATTTATTTCGAAGATTTTCCAAAACCGGGTAGCTCACTGCTCTGAATTTATATACAATCCCAGCAAAAAAATTGGAAGTTGTTCCACAAACATTTCTTTTAAAGCCCATCCCAGAATCCCCCATCGAGTTTTTTCAACTTCCGATGCAGTCCTTTTGGACAAGTCCACAAACATTTCTTCTAAAGCACATCTTGGGATCCACCAATAATTTTTTTCCACTTCCGATGCAGTCCTTTTGGACAAGTGCACAAACATTTCTTCTAAAGCGCATCTTGGGATCCCCCAATGATTTTTTTCTACTTCCGATGCAGTCCTTGTGGACAAGTATTAGAAAGAACGCAATCAGGCTATTTTAAGTGCAAATTTTGTATAATTAAATTTTACAAAAAAATAGAAAACTAATAAAAAAAAAAACTAAAAAAAAATAGAAATTAATAAAAAAGTAAAAAAAATAATAAAAAAAAAATAAATTTCATCCCCGCTGGGATTTGAACCTGTGCCGTTTGACTTTTACGCCTCCATGGAAGTTCTTTTGAGAAGGTTTTGCAAATTACTAGAATTTTTATTTTTTTTGTTGATTTTTAATGGAAAAAATATATTTATACGAAAATATATGCCGAAAATAAAAAATAAAAACGATGCATGACATAAAAAAATATTTTTTTAGAAAAATATATAAAAAAATTGCCGCTGGTGAGATTTGAACCTGCGTTTCTTATTTTTTCGTTCATACTAATAAAGAACATCTCGAGAAGCAATTAGAATTTTATTCCTTGGTGTCGTATTACGATCATATCACAAACATTTGAATTGACCTTTCGACGCTTTATGTCCAATGGCGTTTGTGGCTGAGTGTGCTAAGGCGTTCTGTTATGGTGCCAGCAAACCCAGGTTCAACCCCTGGTCGAAGCGAAAAAGTTTTTCAAATTGTAAAAAATTAGATAATAGGAAAATAATTGTGTAATAAAACATATTGATGAAAAAAATTGAAATTGTTAAACATTTTTTTTTTCGCTTTTTAAATTTCTTCATTCAAATTAACTTCCAGGGCACAACTTCTAAAGCAATGCAAAGGATCCAAAAAGGGAGTATTTCCGTCCTATGACAAGCCCATGTAAAATTCATTGGAGATGATCCAAGTTTGCACTACTTCCGGATCACAGATTGGGGATCCAAACTACTTTTTTGGAAGCTCGTTTTTTGCTGGGATGTCAAGTCGAAGGCTATACTTAAATCGTCTAAAGTTCGAAATCGCAAGACAATAAAGAACTTTGAAGCCACAGCGGTGCATGTTTCGACAAAACACCGAAAAGTATTTCAACGGTGGATTAGCCCACTTCTTGTTATTTAGTTAAACATAGAATCGGACAGTAATCATCAGTGATAAGAGAGTAGTTCACCTCCGTGGTATCACAATGTACTAAATAGTCTAAGTAAATCTGAAATATCCGGCTGCCACTACACATAATCTAACCTAAAAAAAAAGCTCTAAAAGGATAATCTGTCCTCGATTTTCTTCATAATATTGTAATATATTGAAAACAATTTTATAGTTTTAAAATCGAAATCTAATCTAAGATTACGTTATATCGAGTCAATGTTGTGTGTTATATATGGTCTATATGAAAATGTACCTTGCAGAATTTTTTTTTGATCTAACCACATCAGGACTATTTTTCATGGAATTTGTTTTCAGGTTGAGTTAATTACACATCGTTACTATACATGGGGATATAATTGGAGCTAGTTTTATTATCTTTCAAAATCGTTTTATTGTACGAAAATATGTTTATATTTGCCAAAAATATAAGGAGTTTTTCTAAATATCTTGAGAATTAATAACACTCATACGCAATAATGTACAATTCGTAATATTCATACGCAATGGTGTACCATATGTGAAAGTATGGGAACCTGTAATCGAACAAATTGTATAGCCTAGAATAATTGAACAATTTATAGCCTAGAAATCTAAATAAATGTCATTACAACTAGTAATTGCCTTTGGAGTATGAAATACGCCTAAAGCCAACAATTTTATAATCTTAATCATATTAAAAATAAAATATATCGATAAATTTCCACATAAAAAAATGCTAATAAATATCGATATTCATGGGTTTTTTCGCGTAAAACATAATTAAATAACAAAAATTCACAATGGTTAATAATGGTTAAAAAAAGCAAATACCATAATATTTACCTACACAGACAAACAATTTCACGAAAATTTTTCCAATTAAAGTCTTAATTGAGTTTTAAAAAATATTCAAATAAAAATTTAATTGATTCAACAAATTTTTTTATTTGAAACTAAAGTCAATCACAAAAATGAATAGTTTAATTAATTTTTTAATTGGATCAATTAATTTTTTAATTAACTTCCAATTATTTTTTTATACCCTCCACCATAGGATGGGGGTATATTAACTTTTTCATTCCGTTTGTAACACATCGAAATATTGCTCTAAGACCCCATAGAATATATATATTCTGGGTCGTTCTGAGCATGCCCGTCCGTCCGTCCGTCTTTGGCTAGCGGCCACCGCTTTGGCTAGCGGAGCCTCTAAAGGAAGGAAATTTCATCCGATCCGGCTGAAATTTGGCACATGGCGTAAGCATATGGTCTCAAACAACTATGCAAAAATTGGTCCATATCGGTCCATAATTATATATAGCACCCATATAAATCGATCCCCCGATTTGGCTTGCCGAGCCTCTAAGAGAAGCAAATTTCATCCGATCCGGCTGAAATTTGGTACATGGTGTCAGCATATAATCTCTAACAACCATGCAAAAATTGGTCCACATCGGTCCATTATTATATATAGCCCCCATATAAACCGATCCCCCGATTTGGCTTTCCGAGCTTCTAAGAGAAGCAAATTTCTTCCGATCCTGCTGAAATTTGGTACATGGTGTCAGCATATAATCTCTAGCAACCATGCAAAAATTGGTCCACATCGGTCCATAATTATATATAGCCCCCATATAAACCGATCACCAGATTTGGCTTGCGGAGCTTCTAAAAGAAGCAAATTTCATCCGATCCGGCTGAAACCTGGCACATGGTGTCAGCATATAATATCTACCAAACAATGCACAAATTGGTCCACATCGGTCCATTATTATATATAGCCCCCATACAAATCGATCCCCAGATTTTACCTACGGAGTCTCTAAGAGAAGCAAGTTTCATCCGATCCGGCTGAAATTTGGTACATGGTGTAAGAATGGTCTCTAATGACCATGCAAACATTGGTCGAAATCGGTTCATAATTATATATAGCCCCCATATAAACCGATCCCCAGATTTGAACTCCGGAGCCCCTTGAAAGATCAAAATTCATCCGATTCGGTTGAAATTTGGTACGTGATGTTAGTATATGGCCGCTAACAACCATACCGAAATCGGTCCATATCGGTCTATAGTTATATATAGCCGATCTTCAATCACACAAAAATTGGTCCATATCGGTTCATAACATGGTTACCACTCGAGCCAAAAATAATCTACCAAAATTTTATTTCTATAGAAATTTTTTTCAAAATTTTATTTCTATAGAAAATTATGTTAAAATTTTATTCGGTTCATAATCATGGTTGCCACTCGAGCCAAAAATAATTTACCAAAATTTTATTTCTATAGAAAATTTTGTCAAAATTTTATTTCGATAGAAAATGTTGTCAAAATTTTATTTCTATAGAAAAGTTTTGTTAAAATTTTATTTCTATAGAAAAGTTTGTCAAAATTTTATTTCTATAGAGAATTTTATCAAAATTTTATTTCTTAAAAAAATGTTGTCAAAATTTTTTATCAAAATTTTATATCTATAGAAAATTTTGTCAAACTGAATTATATACATATTTGATCGATCTTTTTTGATTTAATATATATGGACTTACATACAATTTAGAAGACGGTGTTAGGAGATTTTAAGATACCTTGCCATCGGCAAACGTTACCGCAACTTAAGTAATTCGATTGTGGATGGCAGTGTTTAGAAGAAGTTTGTACGCAATCCATGATGGAGGGAGCTTCGGCCTGGCCGAACTTACGGCCGTATATACTTGTTTAGTTTAATATATACCACGTATGGACTACCTTGCAATTTAGAAGACGGTGTTAGGAAGTTTAAGATACCTTGCCATCGGCAAGTGTTACGGCAAGCCAAGTAATTCGACTGTGGATGACAGTCTCTAGTACAAGTTTCTACGCAACCCATGGTGGAGGATACATAAGATTCGGCCTGGCCGAAGTTACGGCTGTATATACTTTTTTTTAATTGATACTATTATTTCTGTACACTGGTAGAAAAAGTTTCGTTATATTAATGAAATGTGTCATTAAAATTGAGCCAATGAAACAAATTCATTGATATAACGAATTTTTTCATTACTGTAACGAATTTTCTGATAGTCAACGAAACTTTTCGTATTATTAACGAATATTTTCATTGTCTTATTGGAAATGTTTCGTTGTATCAATGAAAAGTGTTCGTTGGCTCAATTTTAGTGAAAATTTCTTTGTGTGTAATTGAAGAGATTTCAATTAAAAAATTAATTGGATCAATTAATTTTGTGATTGAATCAGAAAAAAATATGTGTGTGTTACTACACAATATATAAAAAATAAATATAAAAAAAGCATTTATGTTGAGAATTATCCAAAAATATACTCCATTCAATTTTCTTTTATAAGTACGAGTAGTTTAAATAATTTTCGCAAAATTTCTTACTTTTACATTTTATTACCAAATGCAAATTCATTTCATTTGGGTTAACCATTATATAATAAAAAAAAGACGGGATCTCTGAAACAGATGACTATAGGAAATTACGAGTACTTCCGGTTGCACCGAACATTGAAATTTAGAAAATAACTTTGTTTTGTATAATTTAAACCTGTTAAAATTTTCAAGCTAGTAACTGATTGAGTTCAAGTTTTGCAAAGTCCAGAATTTTTTGTTCTTATATTTTTTTTTGTATTATTATTTTTTTTTTATTTTTTTTTTAATAAAAATTATTATGTTTAGCACTTACCTCAGACGATGTTAGATAACACATTCGTGAATCGGTACTTTCTATGGAAGCCTGCTGTACAATGCCATAGCGTGAATCACGATCACTCAGATAATCCGATCTCAAACTGTCCTGGCGTATAAATTCGGCTCTGCTTTGGAAAACAAAAAAAGGAAATTTTATATATTTTTGATTGCCTTCGTACATAATTTTATGCATTTTATATATAAAGATACTCTTTTTATGTGAACATTTATTTGTTTGTTTTTTTTTTTTAAATAATGGATACTCCTAATTGAATTTCAGTGGGATAGTGAGTGATGCCCTTTTCTGTGTTTAGATCAGTATTGTGGATTTTCTCCAAATTGAGGAGGATATTTTTTCGCGGAAGGGTAGGAAATTTTTAAGTTTGGTGGGGAATTTCCATGCATTTGGGGATTTTTATACCCTAAACCACATAGTGGTCAGGGTATAATAAGTTTGATCGGCCAAAAAATGTGCCTACCAGAAATATTGATATTAGACCCCATAAAATATATACCGATCGACTCAGAACCACCTCCTGAGTCGATCTAGCGCTTGGTGTCCGTCCGTCCGTCCGTCCGTCTGTCCATGTATTTGTTCTTCACAGGATTCTGGTCGCAATTATTAACCGATTATGATGAAATTTGGTACAGGGAGTTTTTTGGGCACAAGGACGAACGCTATTGAATTTTGAAGAAATCGGATCAAATTTAGATATAGCTCTCATATATATGTATCGCCCGATTTCGACAAATGGGGTCACGTTGCGCGTTTTTTCAAACGGATCGTCACCAAATTTGGCAAAAGATAATCTTTTCCATCGCCCTTCAAGTCTGCAAAATTTTATCCAAATCGGTTCAGATTTAGATATAGCTCTCATATATATGTATCGCCCGATTTTCCAAAATTTGGCAACCAAACCTTTATTTATCAACCGATCTTACTCAAAGTTGGCTAAATATAATCTTCTATAGCACTAACTATATGTGCAAAAAATAATCGAAATCGGTTCCGACTTAGATATAGCTCTCATATATATGTATCGCCCGATTTTCCAAAATTTGGCAACCAAACCTTTATTTATCAACCGATCTTACTCAAAGTTGGCTAAATATAATCTTCTATAGCACTAACTATATGTGCAAAAAATCATCGAAATCGGTTCAGATTTAGCTATAGCTCCCATATATATGTACCGCCCGATTTTTCTAAATTTGGCCATAAAACCCTTATTTATCAACCGATCTTACCCAAATTTGGCTAAATGTAGTCCTCTATAGCACTAACTATATGTGCAAAAAATCATCGAAATCGGTTCAGATTTAGATATAGCTCCCATATATATGTATAGCCCGATTTTCCCAAATTTGGCCAAAGAACCCTTATGTATTAACCTATCTTACTAAAAGTTGCCTAGATCCATCAAAATTTCATCGAAATCGGTTCAGATGTAGATATAGCTCCCATATATGTATCACCCGATTTTGAAAAATTCGCCCCTAATAACCTTATGTTTGACCATACAGGCCTCATTTCTTAACTGATCTTACTCAAATCTTGCACAAGGTAACCTTTTGTGGTATTAATCAAACCCGCAAAATATTATGCAAATTGGTTCAGATTTAGATATAGCTTCCATATATATGCATCGCTCGATTTTCCCAAATTTTGCCATAGTACTCTTATTTATTAACCAATGTTACTCAAATTTCAAAATTTGATGGTACTAGCCGATCGTACTTATACGTACTTGTAACTCTTACATAAGACTATTGCTCGATTTTTACAAATTTGTATTTATTACCCACACTAATTGGGCGATTTTCTCTTGTTTAATAATGGACTCAATATTAGTGGCATACTAACCCCGTAGTTGCAATATCAACTCAGCCAGTAATGCTAGAAGTAGGGGAAATTCCCTATATGTAGGGTTTTTCTAATATTTAGCGTCTTGTAGGGACGTAGGGCCACAATGTAGGACATTTTCACTCAACACAATTTGTAATAATTTTTACATTTTGGTGGCTCTAGAGGAGGAAATTAGAAGCCGGCAAGGCTTGATCTTTAACAATGTGTGGTAAACTTTATTCCTGTAGAAAATTGTGTCAACATTTTATTTCTATGGAACATTTTGTCAAAATTGCATTTCTATAGAAATTTTTTTCAAAATATTATTTCTATAAAAAATTTTCTCAAAATTTTATTTCTGTGAAATATTTTCTCAAAATTTTATTTCTATAGAATTTATTGTCAAAATTTTTTTCTATAGAAAATTTTCTCACAAAAATTTGTTTATAGAAACTTTTTCCAAAATTTTATTTTTATAGAGATTTAACAAAAACAAAAAAATTACTATTTTGGGTAGAATTCTACCAACTGTGGCAAAGGTTGTGGTAATACAAATTTATATTCTAAGTTATATACGTTGCATATTCATGTTTTAAGATAAGAAAGTACTTAGAACCATTTTTGTTTTGTAAATTTTTTTAAATTTAACGAATAATATAGTAGGGAAAATTGTTTGGAAAATGTATGGGAAAGTAGGGAACTTTTTTTGTCCTTGTAGGGTAAACCGAACATTTTCCCTGGCAACATTGACTATGAGCCATAGTCAGATTGACACAAAGCACCCATAGACATGTACCCCTTAATTTTCTTAAATGTGCAACTGCAGTTTATCTCCCAGACCTATATGTTACCCCCACAAATGCTTATGATTACTAATTCTGTTTTTTTTTCGAATTCGATTCAGTATATTAAATCAGGTTTAAAGCAATGGTTTACATGAAATTCTTTTTATATCACAAAAAAAAACTAACTAATTGGTAAATTAAAAAATAAATTTTCTCCTTTTTAAATGATTACTGATTTTCTAGAGCAGATCAATTTTTTTTTAATTTTTCATAAAAATTTGTAAAAAATTTATTGAATTTTAATATAAATTGCGTTATTTCACATTACGGTGCAACACTTAGAAAATCGTTGAAATACTCAGAAATACTATTTGCATTTCTGAGAGGGGACCCATTCCCCAAATAAAACAATTTTGCCATAAATTAGGTTAGAATTAACCTAAGTAACACTTTGCCTCCACTTCATCAAAGGTTACACTTTGTAAATTACTGATATGTTAAGTAACTCATTTTGTCTTTTCTATAAGGAGGAAATATTTGCATAGTTTCAGGCGCTGAGGTATTCACATAAATACCTCTAACATGTTTCAAAAAAACAAAAAGTTTTTTTTTTTGGACGGGGAAAGTGGAACTTTTATGTCACAAACATATACATTTCCGAGACAAACATGTTACAGTTCCCCCGATCAAAAATATTGTTGTGCTCTTGAAATATGTTTGATTATATTCCTTCTATGGGCTGTTACCCATGCTCCAAGTGGACGTGAAACTAACGATAACAAAATCAGAAATTATCTGAAGCAGTGCTAGAAAGTTTGATCGGTAGCTGAACATATAGCGAGAACGAATACAGCACATATGGAACACATGAGTTTAGACTAAAGTCAAACCGAATTTGATTTCCTCCGATGAGAAGCCTTTTCCGCTCGTAGTCATAGACTGTGGGGTCAAAATAAATGCCGAATATTATCGTGAAAATGTCCTAAAGGCTGTAATGAAGCACTGGACAGACAAACAATTCGGCAGCATAGCATGGACATTCCAACAGGACTCAGCACAATTGTACTAAGCAAGCGTCAACCAATAATGGCTTTAAAAGAAGGTTTCTCGCTTCATGACTACTGCACAATGGTCATTAAAATGTCAATCTGCTTGTGGCATTTTGGCGAATAAGGTTGAAACTAAAAAAAAAACACCAACGTGTTGATCATCTCAAACCGGCGGAATAAGCCAAAATACCACAGATCTACTTTCGTGCAGCGTTTGATAGCTTTGTCGGTTGTTTGAAGGTCACAATTCGGGACAAAGGTAGCCAATTTGATGTTATTTTCGTGATTTCGTGCTTTTTAATAATAATCAAGTTTATACGGCCGTAAGTTTGGCCAGGCCGAAACTTATGTACCCTCCACCATGGATTGCGTAGAAACTTCTTCTAAACACTGCCATCCACAATCGAACTACTTGGGTTGCGGTAACGCTTGCCGATGGCAAGGTACCATCTTCTAAATTGTAAGTAAGTCCATACGTGGTATATATTAAATTAAAAAAGACCGATTAAATACGTATATAATTCAGTTTGACAAAATTTTCTATAGAAATAAAATTTTGACAAAATTTTCTATAGAAATAAAATTATGACAAAATTTTCTATAGAAATAAAATTTTGACAAAATTTTCTATAGAAATAAAATTTTGACAAAATTTTCTATAGAAATAAAATTTTGACAACATTTTCTACAGAAATAAAATTATGACTAAATTTTCTATAGAAATAAGATTTTGACAAAATTTTCTATAGAAATAAAGTTTTGACATAATTTTCTATAGAAATAAAATTTTGACAAAATTTTCTATAGAAATAAAGTTTTAACAAAATCTTCTATAAAAATAAAATTTTGACAAAATTTTCTATAGAAATAAAGTTCTGACAAATTTTCTATAGAAATAAGTTTTAACAAAATTTTCTATAGAAATAAAATTTTGACAACATTTTCTATAGAAATAAAATTTTGACAAAATTTTCTATAGAAATAAAATTATGACAAAATTTTCTATAGAAATAAAATTTTGACAAAATTTTCTATAGAAATAAAGTTTTGACAAAATTTTCTATAGAAATAAAGTTTTAACAAAATTTTCTATAGAAATAAAATTTTGACAAGATTTTCTGTAGAAATAAAGTTTTAACAAAATTTTCTATAGAAATAAAATTTTAACAAAATTTTCTATAGAAATAAAATTTTGACAAAATATTCTATAGAAATAAAATTATGACAAAATTTTCTATAGAAATAAAATTTTGACAAAATTTTCTACAGAAATAAAATTTTGACAAAATTTTCTATAGAAATAAAATTTTAACAAAATTTTCTATAGAAATAAAATTTTGACAAAATTTTCTATAGAAATAAATTTTTGACAACATTTTCTATAGAAATAAAATTTTGACAAAATTTTCTATAGAAATAAAATTTTGGTAGATTATTTTTGGCTCGAGTGGTAACCATGATTATGAACCGATATGGGCCAATTTTTGGGGGGGATCGGCTATATATAACTATAGATCGACATGGACCAATTTTTGCATGGTTGTTAGAGACCATATACTAACACCACGTTCCATATTTGAACCGAACTAACACCATGTTCCAAATTTCAAGCAGATCGGATGAAATTTGCTTCTCTTAGAGCTCCGCAAGTCAAATGTGGGGATCGGTTTATATGGGTCCTATATATAATTATGGACCGACGTGGACCAATTTTTGCATGGTTGTTAGAGACTATATACCAACATCATGCACCAAATTTCAGCCGGATCGGATGAAATTTGTTTCTCTTTGAGCCTCCGCAAACCAAATCTGGGGATCGGTTTATATGGGTCCTACGTGGAGCAATTTTTGCGTGGTTGTTAGAGACCATATATACCAACACCATTTACCAAATTTCAGCCGGATCGGATGAAATTTGCCTCTCTTAGAGCAATCGCAAGCCAAATTTGGGGGTCCGTCTATATGGGGGCTATACGTAAAAGTGGACCGATATGGACCAATTTTTGCATGGTTGTTAGAGACCATATACTAACACTATGTACCAAATTTCAGCCGGATCGGATGAAATTTGCTTCTCTTTGGGCAATCGCAAGCCAAACTATGGGGATCGGTTTATATGGGGTCCCATATATAATTATGGACCGATGTGGACCAATTTTTGCGTGGTTGTTAGAGACCATATACCAACACCATTTACCAAATTTCAGCCGGATCGGGATGAAATTTGTTTCTCTTCGAGGCTCAGCAAGCCAAATCGGGGGGTCCGTTTATATGGGGGCTATATATAATTATGGACCGATTTCGACCAATTTTTACATGGTCATTAGAGACCATATACCAACATCATGCACCAAATTTCAGCCGGATCGGATGAAATTTGTTTCTCTTTGAACCTCCGCAAACCAAACTATGGGGATCGGTTTATATGGGGTCCCATATATAATTATGGACCGATGTGGACCATTTTTTGCATGATTGTTAGAGATCATATACTAACACCATGTACCAAATTTCAGCCGGATCGGATGAAATTTGCTTCTCTTAGAGGATTCGCCAGACAATGGTCCGTTTATATGGGGCTATACGTAAAAGTAGACCGATATGGCCCATTTGCAATACCATCCGACCTACATCAATAACAACTACTTGTGCCAAGTTTCAAGTCGATAGCTTGTTTCGTTCGGGAGTTAGCGTGATTTCAACAGACGGACGGACATGCTCAGATCGACTCAGAATTTCACCACGACCCAGAATATATACTTTATGGGGTCTTAGAGCAATATTTCGATGTGTTACAAACGGAATGACAAAGTTAATATACCCGACATCTTATGGTGGAGGGTATAAAAATAAATTTAAAAAAAAATACGCTTTATTTTGTTGCATTACATATCAGCTATACTGTCTTGCTTTTGTGATTGTTAAATCAGAAATTTATCAAAGGCACAAATGTTATTGATATAATTCAACGCAAACATTTGAGAGACATAATTTCATTAGCAGATACATCTAGTGATTCAGTTTAGCAATAAAAAACAAACTGGGCCTTAATCGAAATAATTTCTGTAGTTACTTTTCGTGGAAATTCTATCAATCACAATGAAAAAAAAATATTTTTTGATTTGATTTTGATTAATTTTTGTTTTGTTTAACACATTAATTGAATCAATAAATTGAAAATTGAATCAAAAATAAAATCGTTTTTTTTTAATATTTCATGGCAGGCAATTCAATTAAACTTTTAATTCCAAAAATGTTTGCGATTAATTAAATTAAATCAATTATATGATTAATCAATCAAATTTATATTTGAAATCAGTGATTGATATTTTTATATTCATGATAGAAGAAATTTTATCTAAAAAATTAAATGGATCACTAAAAAAAGAAAAACAGAATTTTATCAACAATATTTCTTCAATTAAAATTTTAATTCATTTAATTTTTTTTTTTTAATTAAATATTAATTTATTGAATAATAATTTTAATCAAAAAAATTCTGTCACAAAAATAACATAAATCAATTAATTTTTAATTGGCTCCATTTTTTGATTGGAGTCGGTTGAAAATATTATCAATTTCTTAATTACAGCATTTTTAATTAAACATTAATTGGATCAATTAATTTCGCTATTTTAAAAAATATATATAGTTTTCAGTGTATGTATCGCTTTTTATTTTTTTTTTTTAAATTAATTTTCTTAATTAAAAATTAATTTATTGAATAAAAATAACTCGGTCAAAAATGTGTTAAATCACTTAATTTTTAATTTTTCAATTCAATATAATCAGTTTTTTAATTGAAAATTGACAATTCCGTGCTTAAAGCAAATTCAAAAATTAATAAATTTCGTGATTGCAAAAAATATTTTTTTTGTTTTGTGTATCAATTTTTATACCCTCCACCATAGGATGGGGGTATATTAACTTTGTCATTCCGTTTGTAACACATCGAAATATTGCTCTAAGACTCCATAAAGTATATATTCTGGGTCGTGGTGAAATTCTGAGTCAATCTGAGCATGTCCGTCAGTCCGTCTGTTGCAATCACGCTAACTTCCGAACGAAACAAGCTATCGACTTGACACTTGGCACAAGTAGTTGTTATTGATGTAGGTCGGTTGGTATTGCAAATGGGCCATTTCGGTGCATATAGCCCCCACATAAACGGACATCCAGATTTGGCTTGCGGAGCCTCTAAGAGAAGCATATTTCATCCGATGTGGATGAAATTTGGTACATTGTGTTGGTATACGGTCTCTAACAACCATGCAAAAATTGGTCCCCATCGGTTCACAATTATATATAGCCCCCATATAAACCGATCCCCATATTTTGGCTTGCGGACCCTCAAAGAAAAGCAAATTTCATCCGATCCGGCTGAAATTTGGTACATGGTGTTGGTATATGGTCTCTAACAACCATGCAAAAAATGGTCCACATCGGTTCATAATTATATATAGCCCCCATATAAAACGATCCCCAGATTTGACCTCCGGAGCCTCTTGGAGGAGCAAAATTCATCCGATCCGGTTGAAACTTAGTACGTGGTGTTGGAGCCACCGTGGTGCAATGGTTAGCATGTCCGCCTTGCATACACAAGGTCGTGGGTTCGATTCCTGCTTCGACCGAACACCAAAAAGTTTTTCAGCGGTGGATAATGCTGGTGACATTTCTGAGGGTTTCAAAGCTTCTCTAAGTGGTTTCACTGGAACGCCGTTCGGACTCGGCTATAAAAAGGAGGTCCCTTGTCATTGAGCTTAACATGGAATCGGGCAGCACTCAGTGATAAGAGAGAAGTTCACCAATGTGGTATCCCAATGGACTGAATAGTCTAAGTGAGCCTGATACATCGGGCTGCCACCTAACCTAACCTAACCTAGTACGTGGTGTTAGTATATGGTCTCTAACAACCATGCAAAAATTGCTCCGTATAGGTTCATAATTATATATAGTCCCCATATAAACCGATCCCCAGATTTGATATATATAGTCCCCATATAAACCGATCCCCAGATTTGACCTCCGGAGCCTCTTTTATATTTCTATAAAAAATTTTGTCAAAATTTTATTTTTACAGAAAATTTTGCCAACATTTTATGTCTTTAGGAAATTTTGTCAAAATATAACTTCTATAGAAAATTTTTTCAAAATTTTATTTCTATAGAAAATTTTTTCAAAATTTTATTTCTATAGAAAATTGTGTCAAAATTTTATTTCTATAGAAAATTTTGTCAAAATTTTATTTGTATAGAAAATTTTGTCAAAATTTTATTTCTATAGAAAATTTTGTCAAAATTTTATTTATATAAAAATTTTGTCAAAATTTTATTTTTATAGAAAATTTTGTCATAATAAAAAGGTCAACGATAATCAATCAGAAATATAAAATTTTATTTTTATAAAAAATTTTGTCAAAATTTTATTTCAATAGAAAATTTTTTCAAAATTTTATTTCTATAGAAAATTTTGTCAAAATTTTATTTCTATAGAAAATTTTGTCAAAATTTTATTTCTATAGAAATTTTTGTCAAAATTTTATTTCCATAGAAAATGTTGTCAAAATTTTATTTCTATAGAAAATTTTTTCAAAATTTGTTTCTATAAAAAAATTTGTAAAAATTTCATTTCTATAGAAAATTTTTTCAAAATTTGTTTCATTTCTATAGAAAATTTTGTCAAAATGTTATTTCTATAGAAAATTTTGTCAAAATTTTATTTCAATAAAAATTTTGTCAAAATGTTATTTCTATAGAAAATTTTGTCAAAATTGTATTTCTATAGAAATTTTTTTCAAAATTTTATTTCTATAAAAAAATTTTGTCAGAATTTTATGTCTTTAGGAAATTTTGTCAAAATGTTATTTCTATATGAAATTTATGAAACATTTCATAGTTGGAGATGAATATTTGGCAAAACCTTCCAAAACATCAAGAATTCTAGACTCGTGTTTATAATTGTATATAGCCCCCATATAAAGCGACCCCCATATTTCAATTCTAGCTCTATAATTACTGCACAAAAGTTCATAACGGTTGATAATTATTTCTTCCCTATATATACCGGTCAAGAACTGAATATATACGTATATAATCGACCATTCTTTTGTCTACTATATATCCCGCATGGACTAACTTACAATTCAGAAGATGATGTTAAGACGTTTTAAGATGCCTTGCCATCGGCTGCAAACCAAATAATTTAATTGTGGATGACCACCGCAATCCATGGTGTAGCGTACATAAGATTCGGTCTGGCCGAACTTACGGCCGTATATACTTGTTTAAACTGTTTCCAACAATTATGTAAAACTTACCGTTGTTCCAATGAATCAGCTCGAGCACTTTTATAGCCCGAATCATTGAGGCTACTATCCTGTCTGAGTGAAGGCAATGAATCCCAAGGTGAACGTTTAGTACCCGAACTATTAGTTTGCTGTGACATTAGGCCTTGACCTGAACCAGAACCAATGGTTGAGCTACCCGAACGCCAGCCATCTGAATGACGGAACCATTGGGCTCTAGCCGATTCACCAATACAAGAAGCACAACGGGAATTAGAGAAACTGAAAGAAAACAACAACATTTTTTTTTTCATTTCCCCAAATAAAAGAAAATCCTCTCTTAATGCCGTCTCTCTTACCTGGTATTGTGATCAGATAAATAGCCTCTTTCACGTTCTCTCTCGCGTTCTCTTTCCCGTACCAATTCATTGCGATCACTGTAGTAGCCATCACGTTCCCGATCACGCTCTTTTTCACGAACTGTGGACATAGGACGATGTGGAGGCAAAGGTAGAGTAGAAGATTTAGCACTTGTAGCTACAGTTTGAAAGATATTGGAAGCAATTGTTTTGAGTTTTAGAGATACATTTCATTTTTAATTGCTCTTTAGTTTTTTTTTTTGTGTTAACTTGGTCTGTTTGTGTGTGTGAGAGAGATAGAAAGAAGGGGCTGTTTCTAGCTTAGTGTTTTAGTGTGGGTGCATTTTAAAAAGAAATCAGTGCAGCAAATTTTTACTAAAAAGAAAACTATTTATCAAATTTGAAAAAAAAAATTGGAAACCAGACGTGCAACAAAAAGGCTTGGCCAGCGCAGTATTTTTTTTTTGTTTTTTTTTTTTTTTGTTTTAATGTTCCAACAAAACTTTAACAAATTTACAAACGAAATGATTCTCTTTTTTGCATGATTCACTTTTCTTTAGCATTATAACATTATCTAAATATTGACTTTTGTTTTAAGGGATTTAATTTTATTATGAGGGTTTTACTTACGCCTACGCATGGGAAATGGACTACGCTGCATGGATCCAGGCAAACTCTCAGCGAATTCTGATATTTGTGACAACATGGCAGTGACAGTTTCGATGGTGACATAAGTGTTGTTGTTTTTTTATTGGGTTTATTATTATAATTTTTTTTTTGGTATGTTCAAATGGAAATTTGAATTTTTTGTGATGAAAGTTGACAGGGATTTTTTTTTTGTTTGGTTGATGACATTTGTGGTATTGTTTTTGAGGTTGTGGTACATGAAAATACAATGAATGCATGACATTAATGGTTATGGTTATTTTTGTTTGTTTTACTAATATTGATATTTATTTTAAATGTTGTACATTATTAAGTTACAAAAAACACAATAGAAAATTTCAATACATAAGAATTTAAAGATCTATTTTTAGCAAGATACAATAATGTCGGGAATGTTAGTGCTTCATAGAGAAAATTAAAAATAAAATAAAAATTTATAGGCTTAACTTTGTCAATTTAATTAAAACTTTTCAGGGAAATTTTAGGTTGGTTATAGGTGAAAATGGGCTATGTGAGTGGATTAGGGTCCCATAGCTATAGCATGGCCTTTGTTTGGCACAAAGACTTGTTCCACTGCACAATACTCCTGCTGTAAATTTGAAGTAAATCCTAAACAATATCACAGTCTGATGTGAGATTATCGCAAAACCATTGTAAGGCGTTTTGATAACTGACTATTGCCAAAATTTCAGTAATTTGGGAATCCTATCTTTGGTTTTACTATGTGTGGAAGCGGAAATGTCAGTGGCAATGTAGGAAGGTAGGGTGCCCCGAAAACAAAAATCACGAATAAACAAAACCCACAGTTCTGGTATTGACAGATCACCAATCGAAGTTGTGCCAGCTAGTTGAGAAAGAAGGAATTTCAATGAATCGCTACAGTCAAGTTTGTAGCCGATGTAGCCAGAAGCAGAGATCCTTTTGACCGGAATCCCGTTAGTTACCGCGAAGGTCTCAGTGATTGAACTGCAAACTGAAAGATCTCAATGAGTTAACTGCAAGTGCGAAGGTTTCAATTAATCAACTGCAGACACAATGATCTCTGTGACTAAACTCCATAACTGGAATTGAAATGCAACTCCAGTTATGGAAATGCAAACTGAAAGATCTCAATAAGTTAACTGCAAGCGCTAAGGTCGCAATGAATTGGCATCAGACAAGCTCTCAGTGACTGAACTTCACTGCGAAAGATCTGAGTAATTTACCTACAAGTGCGGAAGTCTCAGTGACTAAACTGCGGATACGACGATCTCAGTAACTAAAATCCATATTAGGAAGTCTAAGTGATTGTACTGCAGACACAAAGATATCAGAGATTAAAATGTACCTGAAGGTCTCATTTTAATTACAGAAAGCAGATCCCAAGCTTATATATAAGTTATGGACAAGAACGAAGGTCTCAGTGATTGGACTGCAGAACCGAATGATTAGTCATTGAACTGCAATTTCTAACGCTTTAGTGATTAAACTTCAAATACGAAAATCTCAATGACTCAACCCCATATCTGAAGGTCTCAGGGATTGGATTTGCCGATCTGAATGTCTTAATGATTCAACTGCAATGTTTCAGTAATTAAACTGCATACTAAAAGAAATTCAGGCCAGCAGGTCATAGTGGTTAGTGCAGTTCACAAATGATTGAACTGCAGATTTTAAGGTCTCATTGATTCAACCAGAGCCCCAAAGCTTAAATTCCTAACGCTTTAGTGATTGAAATTCTACCGGTCTCAGGGATTGGATCTGCCGATCTGAATGTCTTAATGATTGAACTGCAATGTTTCAGTAATTAAACTGCATACTAAAAGATATTCAGGTCAGCAGGTCATAGTGGTTAGTGCAGTTCACAAATAATTGAACTGCAGATTTTAAGGTCTCATTGATTCAACCAGAGCCCCAAAGCTTTCAATGACTGAACTACAAACTGTAAGATACCACTAATTGAACTGCATACTCGAAGATTACAAACGTTGAAATTCAGTGTAGCGGGTCTCAGTGGTTAAATTGCAGACCTGAAAATCTCACTGATTGAACAGTAGACAAAGATATCAGTGATCGAAATCAAATACCCAAGGTCTCAGCAATTGAACTATAGACCTGAAGGTTTTAGGTATTAAGCTGCAGGTTGCGATGTTTGACGATTTCAGTGACTGAACTGTAGGCCCGAAGACTTCAGTGATCGAAATGAATTAATGAAAATCTCAGTGGATAAATATCAGGCCGAAGGTTTCAATTATCGAATTACAGATGCGAAGATCTGAATAATTGAATTGCAGTCCCCAGGATTTAAGAGTCACAGAGGGTCTGAAGGACTGAATGATTGTCCAGAGGGTCTGATATTCATCGAACTACATATGCGAAAAACTGAATGATTCAATTGCAGTTTCGAAGATCCCAGACTTGAAGGTTTTAGTAATTGAACTGTGGTCCCCAGAATTTCAGTGTTTACTGATACGAAGATCTTCGAGGGTGAATAACAGTCCAGAGGGTCTGATATTCATCGAACTACAGACGCGAAAAACTGAATGATTGAATTGCAGTTCTGAGGATCCCACTATTGAAGGTTTTAGTGATTGAACTGCGGTCCCCAGAATCTCAGCGTCTACAGATGCGAAGATCTTCGAGGGTGAATATCAGTCCAGAGGGTCTGATATTCATCGAACTATAGACGCGAAAAACTGAATGATTGAATTGCAGTACTGAGGATTCCATACTTGAAGGTTTTAGTGTTTGAACTGCGGTCTCCAGAATCTCAGCGTTTACACCCAGAGAAGGAATATGATCACCTCAAACATGTTTCAAGAGCAAAATGTTATTTTTGGATGGTGACCATGTAACATGTTCGCTGCAATCATGTTATTTTATCGGAAATTATGTATCTGTTTGCGGAAAGCATGTTATGTTTGGGAAGAAAACAATATTTTTGCGACAAACATGTTATATGGGCACCGTCCAAAAATAACATTTTGCTCTTGAAACATGTTTGAGGTGATCATATTCCTTCTCTGGGTGTAAACACTGAGATTCTGGCGACCGCAGTTCAATCACTAAAACCTTCAAGTATGGGATCCTCGGAACTGCAATTCAATCATTCAGTTTTTCGCGTCTATAGTTCGATGAATATCAGACCCTCTGGACTGTTATTTACCCTCGAAGATCTTCTCATCTGTAGACGCTGAGATCCTAGGGACCGCAGTTCAATCACTAAAACCTTCAAGACTGGGATCCTCAGAACTGCAATTAAATCATTCAGTTTTTCGCATCTGTAGTTCGATGAATATCAGACACTCTGGACTGTTATTCACCTTCGAAGATCTTCGTATCTGTCGGCGCTGAGATCCTAGGGACCGCAGTTCAATTACTAAAACTTTCAAGTCTGGGATCCTCAGAACTGCAATTGAATCATTCACTTTTTCGCATCTGTAGTTCGATGAATATCAGACCCTCTGGACTGATATTCACCCTCGGAGTTATTCGCATCTGTCGACGCTGAGATCTTGGGGATCACAAATCAATCACTAAAACCTTCAAGACTGGGATCCTCAGAACTGCAATTAAATCATTCAGTTTTTCGCATCTGTAGTTCGATGAATATCAGACCCTCTGGACTGTTATTTACCCTCGAAGATCTTCGCATCTGTAGACGCTGAGATTCTGGGGACCGCAGTCTAATCACTAAAACCTTCAAGACTGGGATCCTCAGAACTGCAATTAAATCATTCAGTTTTTCGCGTCTGTAATTCAATGAATATCAGACCCTCTGGACTGTTATTCACCTTCAAAGATCTTAGCATCTGTAGACGCTGAAATTCTGGGGACCACAGTTCAATTACTAAAACCTTCAAGACTGGGATCCTCGAAACTGCAATTGAATCATTCAGTTTTTCGCATCTGTAGTTCGATGAATATCAGACCCTCTGGACTGATATTCACCCTCGGAGTTCTTCGCATCTGTCCACGCTGAGATCCTGGGGATCGCAAATCAATCACTAAAACCTTCAAATGTTGGATCCTCGGAACTGCAATTCAATCATTCAGTTCTTCAGACCCTCTGTGACTCTTAAATCCTGGGGACTGCAATTCAATTATTCAGATCTTCGCATCTGTAATTGGATAATTGAAACCTTCGGCCTGATATTTTTCTACTGAGATTTTCATTCATTCATTTCGATCACTGAAGTCTTCGGGCCTATAGTTCAGTCACTGAAATCGTCAAACATCGCAACCTGTAGCTTAATACGTAAAACCTTCAGGTCTATAGTTCAATTGCTGAGACCTTGGGAATTTGATTTCGATCACTGATATCTTTGTCTACTGTTCAATCAGTGAGATTTTCGGGTCTACAATTTAACCACTGAGACCCACTACACTGAATTTCAACGTTTGTAATCTTCGAGTATGCAGTTCAATTAGTGGTATCTTACAGTTTGTAGTTCAGTCATTGATAGCTTTGGGGCTCTGGTTGAATCAATGAGACTTTAAAATCTGCAGTTCAATCATTTGTGAACTGAACTAACCACTATGACCTGCTGGCCTGAATTTCTTTTAGTATGCAATTTAATTACTGAAACATTGCAGTTAAATCATTAAGATATTCAGATCGGCAGATCCAATCCCTGAGACCTTCAGATATGGGGTTGAGTCATTGAGATTTTCGTATTTGAAGTTCAATCACTAAAGCGTTAGGAATTGCAGTTCAATGATTAATCATTCGGTTCTGTAGTCCAATAACTAAGACCATCGTTCTTGTCCTTAACTCTTTGAGATCTTTCAGCTTGCATTTCAATCACTGAGAGCTTGGGATCTGCTTTCAGTAATTAAAATGAGACCTTCAGATACATTTTAATCTCTGATATCTTTGTCTGATATCTACAGTACAATCAGTTAGACTTCCTAATATGGAGTTTAGTCACATAGATCGTCGTATACGCGTTTAATCACTGAGACTTCCGCGCTTGTAGGTAAATCACTCAGATCTTTCGCATTGAAGTTCAGTCACTGAGAGCTTGTCTGATGTCCATTCATTGCGACCTTCGCGCTTGCAGTTAACTCATTGAGATCTTTCGGTTTGCATTTTAATCACTGAGACTTCCACTTATGGAGTTTAGTCACAGAGATCATTGTGTCTGCAGTTGATTAATTGAGGCCTTCGCACTTGCAGTTAACTCATTGAGATCTTTCAGTTTGCAGTTCAATCACTGAGACCTTCGTCTCAGCCAAACGGGATTCCAGCCAAACGGATCTCTGCTTCTGGCTATATCGGTAATGTTATCGCTAAAAAGTCAGCTTTTAATTGATATCTAAGAAATACCTCAGCGAGAGAAAGAGCGAGTGATTTTTTGTCATGCTCCCAAGTTGAAAGATAAATATATCTAAATTGGTAACACATAGAGTTAGAAGCAAAATGAATGGTCACTAAAGCCAACAATAAAAATTTCACTACAAAAATATTATTTCTAGAAATGTTGTTCTAATCAAAAAATCCAAAATAAAAATTTATAAAAAGTTGAGACTAGGAAGGCATTAAAGTAACAAAAAAGGTTCAACCTCTATATAACATAGTTCTCCATAGTTTAAAAGTTTTAGGGTGGTTTTTCTATGGTGGTATAACTACAGTTACCACAAAAAGAAAGTGAAAGCTCTGGAGAGTGCAATTAAAAAGACAAACTTACCTAAATTCTCCATACTCTGAGAGAGCAAGGCTTCAAAGGTATGCAAACTATAGGATTCTGCATCCATACCCTTGGCCAAAGTATTGCGCAAATGCATTTCGTATTCCAATAGAAGACGTGATGTGGGACTACCCGGTGTGGGTGTGACATTGGGACCCTGACGACGATGTGGATGATGTGGCCCACCAGCTGCTGGACCACGTTGTCCATACGATGATTGATCCTGATCCGAATTGCCATTACTGGAGCTAGGTGTGGTGGCATAACATTGATTATCGAACATTACGTTATCCGAGGGAGGAGAACCCTCTATGCAGCTACGTTCTCTTTCCAATTCCAAATATAGATTTCTTGGTGTATAACCACGGCCAATTTCATGGGAGGACCTATGAAAGGCCAAAGTAATGAAGGAGAACAAAGACACGAGGCAAAAACAAATTACAAAATAAATAACAATGGCTAATATTATTTTGCCGATTTGTCGATGTTTACTGGTTGCCTTTTGAATAATTACTGTGTGTGGGGAATTGAAATGGCCAACATGGGACACGTGGTTTGTGACACTTTTGCCCACCCGCCTTCCACCTTCTTTGGCAAAACTTACCTTGATCCCGAAAATCGCGACGACTGATTGGCATTACGACCAACACCTAATCCCAAGGTATTGTTGTTGTTCATGATGTGATGCATACCACCAAGACCACCACCGCCAGCCATACCACCAACACCACCACCTCCCATGCTAGCCATGGCAGCAGCGTGTTGATGCATGTGTTGCGGGCCAAATGTATTCGTTGCATTGGCATTGTAGTAATTATAGCGACGTCTACCCATCTCCGGCGAGGTCACCGGGCTTTCGGTACTGGTCATGGGCTTTAGCATACGCTTCAATGTGCTCGTATCGACATTCATATCCTCGGTGCTTTTAGTCTTGCGTCTGGTATTGTTGTTAATTATGTTGTGCTGGTGTTGGTGTTGGTGCTGGTGCGGGTGCTGGTGCTGATGCATATCGTGTCCATGTGGATCGCGTGCCTGCAACATAAATGCATGAATTCGTGAAAAAAAAACAAAATCCAAGCCATGGAGTTAGAGTAAGAGAGGGGTGGTAAGAGGTGTAATGGAATTGTTCGTATTAGAAATCTGTTGCGATGTCATAGACAGGGAGTTACTGCTGGTGTTTTTGGTATTACAACATGGCGCTCTGTCCATAATATGCTAATTGAAAAAAATCTACGCTGCTCAAAAGAAGCAGAGAGAAAGAGAGAGAGCAATGGTATAAGAGAGGAGTAAGAGGTTCAAGTTTTCCTGACATTTTTCGATGTCGAGAGTAACACAAAGGGGATTCCTGTTAGTATTGTGAGTATTTAGCGTTCCATCGATAATACGATAACTGAATAAACCTACGATGCTCAAAATAAAGAAAGAGAGACCAGTGGAGTAAGTAATAGATTAAGAGAGGCGTACAAGGCGAAATAGAGTGTTGCTGGGTATTTACAATTTTTTTTTTTTTGATATTGAGGGTAATACAGAGACACAGAAAATGAAGGCAATGAGAGTCAACTCCCAACTTGTCAATCGGCTGGATTATGGTTAGGTTAGATATAGTGGTAGCCCGATATTTCAGGCTCACTGCCAGATTCTATGTTAAGCTCAATGACAAGTAGTCTTGTGTCGTTCCGGAACGAACTAGTTCCAATGAACGGTTCACTAAAAGGAACGACTGTCACTAGTTCCATCTCTTTCGTTCTCATCGTTCCTTTTGTCATTTAGTTTTATTTTCAATTTACGCTCCATCGTTCCTCGGATCGCAGTTTGATTTTTTTACTTCTGTTTGAGCCATTTGCCAATTCATTCATTTTGGCGCGTATGTATTTAAACCATTGATTGATATGCTGCTATTTAATAGAATCTTTAATTCCATCTCAGACTCTTCACAAACGACAAAAAAATCGTAATTTCTTGCAATGAATAATTTTGCACAGAGTATAGTATTATCCAATCCAAAAATCCATCCAAAGAGTTTGGCTTCCTGAATTTAGTTACTTCCTTAAATTTTTTTATATTACTATAAACTATTTGAAGTAATTTCACTCAATTTTTCCATATTTTTGTATCTTTCAATTGACCACGGACTTCGTTACACAAAGTAAACAAACAATGTAATGTCTGTCTTTAGTAGATGACAGTGATGACAAATATACAAATCCGGAACGAAAAGGAACGATGGAACGATTTGAAGGAACTAGTTCCTTTGTACAAAAGGAACGATGAGTCCGAATCACTACGGTGAACGATTTTGCCCAAGACTAATGACAAGGGACCTCCTTTTTATAGCCGAGTACGAACGGCGTTCCACGTTGCAGTGAGAAGCTTTGAAACCCACAGAATTGTCACCAGCATTACAGAGGTGGGATAATCCAACGCTGAAAAACTGTTTGGTCGAAACTGGGTTTGTACCCACGACCATGTGTATGCAAGGCGGGCATGCTAACCATTGCATCACCGTGGCTCCCAATAGGCTGGCTTATACTTTTTGTTGACATTGGCAGTCATGGATTGTTGGGACATTACATCATCTGCTTAGAGTTCTGGTTCCAATCTACTTCTTCAATCAATATCCAAACAAGTGGAATCTAAAAATGTCACTAAGTTCATACTATCTACGTAAACACAATTTCCCAATCAATACTCTAGTTACTGACTATGAAGGATCGGATGAATACACAAGGTTGCGAACTTCAACGCGAAAGAAATCAACATCCGAACATCTGAAGTCCCGACCACCTGCGAAAATATAAAATCGCGATTAACTATTAATGGATGAATACACAAGTTCCTAATCATAGCTATCGTCAAGGAAGAGAAATTCCCTCCAAATAGCGGCCATTGGGAAAGTAATCAGCATTCGAACAACTGGAACGTGAAAATGTGACCAAGTCTCTAGCTCCTACGTAAACACAACTTCCCACCAACGTAGACACCGTGGTGCAATGGTTAGCATGCCCGCCTTGCATACACAAGGTCGTGGGTTCGATTCTTGCTACGACCGAACCCCAAAAAGTTTTTCAGCGGTGGATTATCCCACCTCAGTAATGCTGGTGACATTTCTGAGGGTTTCAAAGCTTCTCTAAGTGGTTTCACTGGAATGTGGAACGCCGTTCGGACTCGGCTATAAAAAGGAGGTCCCTTGTCATTGAGCTTAACATGGAATCGGGCAGCACTCAGCGATAAGAGAGAAGTTCACCAATGTGGTATCACAATGGACTGAATAGTCTAAGTGAGCTTGATACATCGGGCTGCCACATAACCTAACCTAACCTAACCTAACGTAGACACAACTCCCAATCTATTATTTATCGAAGAATACACTTGTTTCTGATCACTAAGGATCGGATGAATACACAAGGTTGCAATCTTCAAAGGAAGCACATTTCCCTCCAACTGCATATAAACGGGAAAGCAATCGACATCTAGAACTCGAAAAAGCCACCAAGTCCCGACTAACTACTAAATATAAGTTCGTGACCATCGAGGGACCGTATTTCTCCTCAACTACAAATCATCGCGAAAGCAATCAACATACGAACAAGTGGAACCCCAAAAAGGTCACCAAATTCCCGATCAACTACTAATGGATGAATAAACAAGTTTGCGATCATCAAGGAACAAGGAACATTTCCCTCCATCAGATCAAAGGGAAAGCAAACAATGCTTGGTCATCTGTAAAAATTCTTCATCTCCCGATCAAATGCATATAAGATTCCCACCATCGAATTTCTCATAACCTTCATATCACCTATGAAACCGCAAATACTCGATCAACAACTAATGGATGAATAAACAATTTGTCGATCATCAAGGAAACGAATTTCCCTCTAACTATAGAATATCGGGAAATCAACCAACACGTGGTCATCTGTAAAAACTCTTCATCTCCCTACCAATTGCATACAAGTTTCCTACCATCTACGAACCAAATTTCTCATGAACTCCAGTATACCTACGAAAATCGAGAGATTCGTGGTATCAATTCCTGATCATCAATTCCTGATGATCAAGGAACCGAATTTCCATCCAACTAAAGATCACCGCGAAACCAACAAATGCCCGGTTATCGATAAGAAATGTTCATCTCCCGATCAACTGCATACCAGTTTCAGATCATCTACGAACCGAATTTCCCCTAAACTGCCGACCATCTATGAAAACAGGGTCTCAGAGATGTGTCAACTACTAATTGTCAAGGATGCAAATTTCCCTCCAACTAACATACATATCAACGGAAAAGCAATCAACATCCGAACATCTGGAAAAAGGTCACCAACTCCCTGCCACCTATGAAAATACACGTCTCCGATTAACTTTTAATGGGTGAATACACAAATTCCTGAACACAAAGAAACCGAATTTCCCTCCATCTACAGATCACAGGGAAACCAACCAATGCCTGGTCATCAGTAAGAAATGTTCATCTCTCGATCAACTTCATACCTGTTTTTGATCATCTTCGAACCGATTTTCTCCTAAACTCCCCCACATCTATGAAAGCAGGGCCTCAGAGGTTCGTCAACTACTAATGGATTATAAAGTTCCCGATGGTCAAGGATGCAAATTTCCCTCCAACTAGATATCAATGGGAGAGCAATCAACATCCAAACATCTGTAACCCGAAAAGGCCACCAACTCTCCGTCACCTATGAAAATACACGTCTCCAATCAACTACGTATGGATAAATACACAAGTTCCTGAACATAAAGGAACCGAATTTTCCTACAACTACAGATCGTTGTAAAACCAACCCATAACCGGTCCCGATAAACTACATTTCAGTTTTCTACTATCTGTGAACTGAATTCCGCATCAACTTCCGATCATCTTCAGCCCAGCAAACGTTTCTAAATCGACAACAATTGCAATTCCCGTAAGGTCGTCCGTGTCTCATGTGGGCTGACATATACCTAAGTCATTACATGATCTTTCCATCGTTCCTTCTAATATACCTTTTAAGTTCCAGTCTCACTGCTGGGTAGGATTCACAAACGTCTCTTCCCCCTATGTCGAGCTTTAAATTTCGAGATTTTTTTATCGACACAAAAAAATCTAAGATTCCCTTAAATTTTATGTAGAATGTTGAGGAGACTCCAGTTTGACTTTTGATCCCTCCTTAATTGGAAATCCTATACTCACCATATCTTCTGAATAATCTTTGGTCCTGGTGCCAGTTGATTTTGTTGATGTTCCCACCGACTGATGCATGGGTCCACCGGCCTGAGTGCCCTCACTCTTTGGCATATCGACATCACTTTGAACGGCCATAGCATCCTCGGGTCCAGCCTGAGAGCCTACATGATTTTGAGTACATATATCGCCAGTACCAGCTGCACCACCAGGTGCAGCCGTACCAGCACAGACTGTTCCATTTGCTGTGGTCGATGTATCCTGGGATTTCATTTGACGACCCAATGTATCTGAAAGCGAGAAACCAAAGATTCAATCAAACCTATAAAAGCCCTCTTTCTCTCTCTCTGTGCTATATACAGACACATACCTCCACCACCTGAACTTAGCGTTTGACCGCCAGTACCACCACTGGCTACATTGTCATAGAGTGATGTAGTACTTGCTGCATTAGTGACCTTCTGATGTGTTTGTCCATCGGCTTCAGAGGCAACTCTGGAGCCAACATTACGTGGCAATGTGGATGAACCTGAAATGAGAATCGAAAATGGTTAATTTTTGGATGCTGTAGGACGTTGTAAAGAATTTTAACAATAGGATAAAACTAACAAAATCTTGATGCAAAAACCGGTGACTAACTGTAAATAATTTAGATAACTATTGTCATTCGCTCTCCTCTTTTCTTTATTTTAATCAGTTTTGATAAAGTATATGCTTCTGTACATTTTGAGTACAAAAAGAGGTAATCTATTTCCCTGCGACATATTTATATTTAACCAAAAATTATAGCACGTTTCAATCGGATTGAGCAAATTCGTAAATTGTCTTTATGTTAACAACATGAATTCGAGCGTTCAATCTATTCTGGTGTAGTGACTGTCTTTCATAAGCGAAAAAATAAAAGACTAAGCCCTTGTAAGCTTTATCAAATGTGTAAACGAATTTTTGCCAACAAAACGTACTTTATCCAAGCCGCTCTAGTACCAATTCTCCTATGCAATTTATTACCTCTCTTTTTAAAATGTCATTCTCTTTATTTTCAAAACAGATTTATAAATACACAATTTTCTAAAGAAATAAACATTTGACAAAATGTTCTATAGAAATAAAATTTTGACAAAATATTCTATAGAAATAAAATTTTGACAAAATTCTATAGAAATAAAATTTTGACAAAATTTTCTATAGAAATAGAATTTTGACAAAATTTTCTATCGAAATAAAATTTTGACAAAATTTTCTATAGAAATAGAATTTTGGTAACATTTTATATAGAAATAAAATTTTTGTAAAAATTTTTTATAGAAATAAAATTTTGGTAAAATTTTCTATAGAAATAAAATTTTGGTAAAATTTTCTATAGAAATAAAATTTTGGTAAAATTTTCTATAGAAATAAAATTTTGACAAAATTTTCTTAGAAATAAAATTTCGACAAAATTTTCTATAGAAATAAAATTTTGGTAAAATTTTTTATAGAAATAAAATTTTGACAAAATTTTCTATAGAAATAAAATTTTGACAAAATTTTCTATAGAAATAAAATTTTGGTAAAATTTTCTATAGAAATACAATTTTGGTAAAATTTTCTATAGAAAGACAATTTTGGTAAAATTTTCTATAGAATTAAAATTTTGACAAAATTTTCTATAGAAATAAACTTTTGACAACATTTTCTATAGGAATAAAATTTTGACAAAATTTTCTATAGAAAGACAATTTTGGTAAAATTTTCTATAGAAATAAAACTTTGACAAAATTTTCTATAGAAATAAAATTTTGGTAAAATTTTCTATAGAAATAAAATTTTAGTAAAAATTTTCTATAGGAATAATATTTTTACAAAATTTTCTATAGAAATAAAATTTTGGTAAAATTTTCTGTAGAATAAAATTTGTACAAAATTTTATATAGAAATAAAATTTTTGTTGTTTTTTATTGCAGCTTAAAACCATATATTGACTAAGCTACAAGTGTAGCTTAACCAACAGAGGAAAATAATGTTTGTCAAATTTATTTGGGCAAAGCCCTATAGACTGCAAGATGGTTGGATGGACGCAAACATATTTCTTTTCCTATGCCACAGTCAAATCATCGATTTGAATTCAGTTGGTTGGGTTTATTTTGAGCGTGCTTCCTCTTCTTTTTCCATTCTTTTTGTTTTGTTATTGTTGGTTTTGTTCTTTAAGCATTGTTGTTGTTTTTTATTGCAATAAAATTTTGGTAAAATTTTCTATAGGAATAAAATTTTGACAAAATTTTCTATAGAAATAAAATTTTGACAAAATTTTCTATAGAAATAACATTTTGACAAAATTTTCTATAGAAATAAAATTTTGACAACATTTTCTATAGAAATAAAAATTGTACAAAATATTCTATAGAAATAAAATTTTGACAAAATTTTCTATAGATATAAAATATTGACAAAATTTTCTATAGAAATACAATTTTAATAAAATTTTTTATAATAGATATAAAATGTTGACAAAATTTTCTATAGAAATAAAATTTTGAAAAAAGAAAAAAAAATTGACCAAATTTTCTATAGATATAAGATGTTGACAAATTTTTCTATTGAAATAAAATTTTGACAAAATTTCTATAGAAATAAAGTTTTGACAAAATTTTCTATAGAAATAAAATTTTCACAAAATTTTCTATAGAAATAAAATTTTGACAAAATTTTCTATAGAAATAAAATTTTCACAAAATTTTCTATAGAAATAAAATTTTGACAAAATTTTCTATAGAAATAAAATTTTGACAAAATTTTCTATAGAAATAAAATTTTAGCAAAATTTTTCTATAGGAATAAAATATTCACAAAAGTTTCTATAGAAATAAAATTTTGGTAAAATTTTCTATAGAAATAAAAATTGTACAAAATTTTCTATAGAAATAAAATTTTTACAAAATTTTCTATAGAAATAAAATTTTGACAAAATTTTCTATAGAAATAAAGTTTTGACAAAATTTTCTATAGAAATAAAATTTTGGTAAAATTTTCTATAGAAATAAAATTTTGACAAAATTTTCTATAGAAATAAAATTTTGACAAAATATACAATACAATTTTGACCAAATTTTCTACAGAAAAAATTTGAAAAATTTTTCAAAAGAAAAAAGTTGATTGATAACTTCTTATCTAGAAAGTGTTCGTATGGAAACGTAATATAGAATCACATGCTTCCTCCGACCAAAACATTGTTGAAATTTAAGAAAATCGTGTTCTTGTCCCTGCCTTTTACAAAATCGAAATTTTCTTCCCGTATGAACTTGTCTGTTTTGCCAAATTTGTAAAAGAGCATTACCAAATAAGTTTGTTAAAGTCTTTCAAATATTAAAATATTTTGTCAAAACTATTGTTCCATAAATCTGATATCGTCTCAAAACGGTATACAGGATAGGTACTAAATTATTCGCGGGGTACTACGGTTCTGACCAGGATGAAAAAGTATCGAAAAAAGTAATATAGTAGTGCATTTTCCATCCCTGAATATTTAATATCTAAATTAAGAGAATCTCTGTTTAACTCTTTCTGTCTCTCATACCTTTTCAAAGCTGATCATCTCACCTATGCAATTTATCATCTCTATTTTGAATATGTAAATTAAGAGAATATCTCTTCATCTATGTCTTTCCCTTGTACTTTTTCATAGTTGATTTAGTACCATTTCACCTATGCTCTTTATAATCCCTAATAGCTACATAATGAGAATCTCTCTTCAGCTCTTTAAATGTTTTCTCTTTCACTTACCTCTCACACGAGGATCATTTCTCAGTCGTGCATATTGTTCGGCTGTCATACAGGTGCATTGTGGCTCACTTCGTACCCGTGATGGTGAGGCAGGCGTACTCAATGGCTTCCGTTTGGTTTTCACTTTGCCCTTGCCAGGCGGATCCAATTTCAGGGAATAACTCGAGGAGGCCTTTCGTGAAAATTTGAAAGAAGGCGACTGTAAAACGTCGCACTATCATTAGGTTAGTTGTATGAGATTCACAAGGTTCGGTGTGTGCGTTCGTTTCTTTTGTATACTGTATACCGTTTCATTTGCATCATTAGCATTTTACTTTTACATTTTTTATTTTGGTTTGGATAAAAATTTTAGTGATTTTGTTGTATTTTGTTTTTAAATCATACCGAATTATTAAGTGCATTAGAGTTGGGTAGGGCGAGGAGGTAGATTTGTTTTTTTTTTACACAGAATCCTCATAGTCTTCGTATCGATCTTTAATTTTTAAAAATCATATCATAACAATATTTTAGTATTGTGGAAATCTCAAGTCAGTAGTGTTAGGAGATTTAACTTTGGCATTTCCACAATTCCAAGAATATTGTTAGATTTTTCCCTTAAATAAATTTTCAAATATTTATCTTATTATTGACACTCCAGTTGGGATTGAATGACATGATTGACGGTTAAATAAAGAAGAACAGTAGAAGTTAAAAATAAAAATAAATAAATGATAAATGTAACCGATATATTGTAAAGTGCCACATCCATATAATATTTTACCATAATCCTGTTCATGTAGAGTTTCACCATGTTATTTAGACTTTTCGCATCTCGTAGATGAGTTACCCCTATGGAACATTGATTGGGAGACGCTGGGAATGAAAATAAGCGAAGATCTATTTTGAAATTGAAATTCTGAAAAAATTACTTGGCACCTCTTCGATGTTTCTCCTCTCAGATATGGGCAACGCCCATGGAATTTTTATTGGGGAACGCTTTACGGTTAGGAATATATACGTATGCTCGTTAGGTTTGTTGCCGTCGAGTGCAATTTTGAAATTTCAACAAACATTACTAAAATTTTGAAGAAAAAAAAACTATAAAAATAAAATAAAAATAATCTAGAAATCGATCCATGTAGCGACTTTATTTACACTGAAAAACAAAGGCTTGTCCGATTCCAAAGATTTTTAGGTTTTTATTCCGAGCCATAGAAGTGAAGAATTACACTAATCTTTCATTTTAAACTTTGCGCTCAATACAATATTTTGTTTTTTTTTTTTTCGGAGTAATTACGGACCAATATATATTAATTTTTGTGTGGTGCGGTTGAATAAAAACAACTCTAAAACAATATTTGCGCTAAGCAATATTTTTTCAGTGTAATTACGGACCAATATAAATTAATTTTAGTGTGGTTGCATGAGGTTGAATAACGGCAGCACTTCACTGAAACTCAGGCGGATGATATGCACGGTTGCCATTCGAGTCAAAGATCTACCAAAAACCGTCCTAACAAAACGATCTTACTTGTCAAAATTTTATTTCTATAGATAATTTAGTCAAAATTTTATTTCTTTGAAAATTTTGTCCAAATTTCATTTCTATAGAAAATTTTGCCAAAATTTTATTTCTATAGAAAATTTTGTCAAAATATTATTTCTATAGAAAATTTTGTCAAAGTTTTATTTATATAGATAATTTTGTCAAAATTTTATTTCTATGGAAAATTTTGTCAAAATTTTATTTCTATAGAATATTTTGTCAAAATTTTATTTCTATAGAAAATTTCGCCAAAATTTTATTTCTATAGAAAATTTTGACAAAATTTTATTTCTATAAAAAATTTTCTAACGATTTTATTTCTATTGAAAATTTTGTCAAAATTTTGTTGCTATAGAAAATTTTGCCAACATTTGATTTCTATAGAAAATTTTGCCAAAATTTTATTTCTATAGAAAATTTTGTCAAAATTTTATTGCTATAGAAAATTTTGCCAACATTTGATTTCTATAGAAAATTTTGCCAAAATTTTATTTCTATAGAAAATTTTGTCAAAATTTTATTTCTATAGAAAATTTTGTCAAAATTTTATTTCTATAGAAAATTTTTTCACGATTTTATTTCTATAGAAAATTTTGTCCAAATTTTATTTCTATAGACAATTTTGTCAAAGTTTTATTTCTATAGAAAATTTTGTCAAAGTTTGATTTCTATAGAAAATTTTGTCAAAATTTTATTTCTATAGAAAATTTTGTCAAAATTTTATTTCTATAGAAAATTTTGTTAAAATTTTATTTCTATAGAAAATTTTGTCAAAATTTTATTTCTATAGAAAATTTTGTCAAAATTTTATTTCTATAGATGATTTAGTCAAAATTTTATTTCTATTGAAAATTTTGTCCAAATTTCATTTCTATAGAAAATTTTGCCAAAATTTTATTTCTATAGAAAATTTTGTCAAAATATTATTTCTATAGAAAATTTTGCCAAAATTTTATTTCTATAGAAAATTTTGTCAAAATTTTATTGCTATAGAAAATTTTGCCAACATTTGATTTCTATAGAAAATTTTGCCAAAATTTTATTTCTATAGAAAATTTTGTCAAAATTTTATTTCTATAGAAAATTTTGTCACGATTTTATTTCTATAGAAAATTTTGTCAAAATTTTATTTCTATAGACAATTTTGTCAAAGTTTTATTTCTATAGAAAATTTTGTCAAAGTTTGAATTCTATAGAAAATTTTGTCAAAATTTTATTTCTATAGAAAATTTTGTCAAAATTTTATTTCTATAGAAAATTTTGTCAAAATTTTATTTCTATAGAATATTTTGTCAAAGCTTTATTTCTATAGAAAATTTTGTCAAAATTTTATTTCTATAGAAAATTTTGTCAAAATTTTATTACCATTGAAAATTTTTTTCGAAATTTTATTTCTATAGAAAAATTTACCAAAATTTGATTTCTATAGAAAGTTTTGTCAAAATTTTATTTTTATTGAAAATTTTGTCAAGATTTTATTTCTATAGAAAATTTTGTCAAAGTTTCATTTCTATAGAAACTCTTGTCAAAATTTTATTTTTATAAACAATTTTTCACGATTTTATTTCTATTGAAAATTTTGTCAAAATTTTATTGCTATTGAAAATTTTGTCAAAATTTTATAGCTATAGAAAATTTTGTCAAAATTTTATTTCTATTGAAAATGTTGTCAAAATTTTTGTTCTATAGAGAATTTTGTCAAAATTTTATTCCTTTAGAAAATTTTGTCGAAATTTTATTTCTATAGAAAATTTTATCAAAATTTTATTTTTATAGAAAATTTTGGCAAAATTTTATTTCTTTAGTAAATTTTGTCAAAATTTTTGTTCTATAGAAAATTTTGTCAAAATTTTATTTCTATAGAAAATTTCGCCAAAATTTTATTTCTATGGAAAATTTTGTCAAAATTTTATTTCTATAGAAAATGTTGTCAAAATTTTATTTCTATAGAATATTTTGTCAACATTTTATTTCTATAGAAAAATTTGTCAAAGTTTGCCAAAATTTTATTTCTGTACAAAATTTTGTCAAAGTTTTATTTCTATAGAAAACTTTGTCAAAATTTTATTTCTATAGAAAATTTTGTCACGATGTTATTTCTATTGAAATTTTGTCAAAACTTTATTGCTATTGAAAATTTTGCCAAAATTTTATTGCTATAGAAAATTATGCGAAAATTTGATTTCTATAGAAAACTTTGTCAAAATTTTATTTCTATAGAAAATTTTGTCAAAATTTTATGTCTATAGAAAATTTTGCCAAAATATTATTTCTATAGAAAATTTTGTAAAAATGTTATTTCTACAGAAAATTTCGCCAAAATTTTATTTCTATAGAAAATTTTGTCAAAATTTTATTTCTATAGAAAAATTTGTCAAAGTTTTATTTCTATAGAAAATTTTGTCAAAATTTGATTTCTATAGAAAATTTTGTCAAAATTTTATTTCCGTAGAAAATTTTGTCAAAATTTGATTTCTATAGAAAATTTTGTCAACATTTTATTTCTATAGAAAATTTTGTCAAAATTTTATTTCTATAGAAAATTTTGTCGAAATTTTATTTCTACAGAAAAATTTGCCAAAATTTGATTTCTATAGAAAATTGTGTCAAAATTTTATTTTTATAGAAAATTTTGTCAAAATTTTATTTCTATAGAGAATTTTTCAAAATTTTATTTCTATAGAAAATATTGTCAAAATATTTTGTCAGAATTTTATTTCCGTAGAAAATTTTGTCAAAATTTTATTTCTTTAGAAACATTTTTTCAAAATTATATTTCTATAGAAAATTTTGTCAAAATTTTAATTCTATAGAAAATTTTGTCAAAATTTTATTTCTATAGAAAATTTTGTCAAAATGTTATTTCTGTAGAAATCTAGAAAGAAACCAATTCTGGGAATCGGCCAGCAAACCTATTTTATAAAAAAAATCGTTATACTAAACTTCTAGCATATATCGTTATAGGTTCGAATGAACGGAAAGACGAACGGACAGTCTTGGCTAGATCGTCTCAGAATTTCACCACATGCAATCATCTTCGTAACTGTTATACATGTAACTGTATATAATAAATTTTTGTTACTATAATGAATTTTCTGTTTAGCAATGAAACCTTTCATTATCTTAATATATATTTGCATTGTTGTAGTATTTCGTTTCACCAATGAAAAAAATTTTCCTTCAGTGTACAAATTTATCCGCTTGACCAAGAATTTCGTTAATATCACGAATATGGTCATTATAAATATGAATCTTTTATTTAAAAACCAATAAAGGACGTATCAAAAACTTCGGGGAAAAAACAGATTTCGCTATATAAAAATTTTCCTGAAAAATTTTAATATTTTTGTTTTGTGTATACAAGTGCAGAATAGAAGATGACCAAAATTCAACCATCAATCATAGAAAAGGGGTGGATAGATATTATTGGATTTATTTAATGATTGAGGATATTTAAGTTTAAAAAAAAATTGTTCTTAATTAAAAAAGAAAAATTATACATAAAAAAAAAAATAATAATAATAATCATAAAGTCTTAAATAAAATTTTTTGTTCTCGTTTTTCTTGTAATTAACCGACATTTGGCAAATCATTCTAAAACTCTCCTCTCACAAGTTTACAAGAGAGAGAGAGAGGTGAGTTTCTCATTTGATCGATCGAATTTTTGGGGATTTTGTTTTTGTTTTGTTTCTCGTTAAATCGAAAAACAATGGTCAAATTTTGATTTCTCTTTCAATTTTTGTTTTTCATTTTTTTGCACTCTGAACCTTGCCAATACTCGGTTAAAGCAAAGCAAACATTGTGGAAGCAGGAGAAAAGCGTAGTGGGAGAATTAACTGAGATAGATAGAGAGAAAGTCAGGTGGATCGACACTCGGGCTCTGTATATCCGGACTGGAGGTGATGTGGAGTAATCCTTGCTTGTAGGTGATGTAGATGGGTTTAGTTGGTTGGTTGATTGGTTGATACGGAGGGGGTTACATTTTATTGTAGGTAGTAATTAAGTGGTATTCATTGGTTGAGGAAAGTGAAATTGTTGTATAGATTTTGTTGTTGTTGTTGTTGTTGTTAGGGAATATAACATTCATTACAATATTTATTGTTTATCTTGTTCTGTTAGTAGTAGTAGTAGTAGTTGTTGTTGTTGTAGTTGGTTTGTTTTGTTTAGATTTGAATTTGAATTGGTGTTCCAAGTTGGCTTTGCTTTCCCGTTTGGTATGATACTTACACAGCATTCGCGAAATTGTTTAGCATCAATGGGTGATGTAAAATTAAGACCCCATGTATCATTGGTCATGGGATCCTTCCAATAGACAAAACACTCAGATGCCTGTCCAATACGTGTACCTAGATTTTGTATAAAAATATCCGAAATTATTAGAAGAAGGTCCAATGATGTTTAAAAGTTCAGTGTGATTTACCTGGTTGTATAAGTCTCACATCCAAAATCTTATCCACTTGACTGTTGTAGGCGGTTATGTGAAAAACACATTCCGGTGTATCTTGTATGCATGAAATGTTGACAGGAACCAAATCTTCAGATACTTGTTGCCATTTAACCGTTCCGGCACCACTGGCCGATACATGAAACACTTCAGCCCATAGTCTGAAAGAGCTACAAAAGAAGAAAATAGAAAATATAGGATTTGAAAATAATTTTCCACAGAAAAAGTCTATCCAATTTGTAGATAAGAGAGTATGGAGTTCAATCAAAGACGGGATATCTCCTACAACAAAAAACTCATTATGTGCTAGCTTATATATAGAAAATTTTGTCAAAATTTTATTTCCACAGAACACTTTGTCAAAATTTTATTTCTATAGAAAATTTTGCCAAACTTCATTTCTATAGGAAATTTTGTCAAAATTTTATTTCTATAGCAAATTTAGTCAACAATTTCTATAGAAAATTTTGCCAAATTTTATTTCTGTAGAAAACTTTGTCAACATTTTATTTCTATAGAAAATGTTGTCTAAATTTTATTTCTGTTAGAAATTTTGTTAAAATTTTATTTCTATAGAAACTTTTGTCAAAATTTTATTTTTATAAAAAATTTTCTCACGACTTTATTTCTATTGAAAATTTTGTCAAAATTTTATTGCTATAGAAAATTTTGTAAAAATTTTATTTCTATAGAAAATTTTGTCAAAATTTTATATAAAATTATATAGAAAATATAGGGTTTTAAAATAATTTTCCAAAGAAAAAGTCTATCCAATTTGCAGATAAGAGACTATGGAGTTCAATCAAAGACTGGATATCTCCTACAACAAAAAACTTGTTATGTGCTAGCTTATATATAGAAAATTTTGTCAAAATTTTATTTCTATAGAAAATTTTGCCAAATTTTATTTCTGTAGAAAACTTTGTCAACATTTTATTTCTATAGAAAATGTTGTCTACATTTTATTTCTGTTAGAAACTTTGTCGAAATTTTATTATTTCTATTGGAAATTTTGTTAAAATTTTATTTCTATATTTCAAAGTTTTATTTCTATAGAAAATTTTGTCAAAATTTTATTTCTATAGAAAATTTTGTCAAAATTTTATTTTTATAAAAAATTTTCTCACGATTTTATTTCTATTGAAAATTTTGTCAAAATTTTATTGCTATAGAAAATTTTGTCAAAAATTTATTTCTATAGAAAATTTTGTCGACATTTTATTTCTAAAGAAAAATTTGCCAAAATTTGATTTCTATAGAAATTTTTTGTCAAAATTTTATTTTTATAGAAAATTTTGTCAAAACTTTATTTCTATACAGAATTTTGTCAAAATATTTTGTCAGAATTTTATTTCTGTAGAAAATTTTGTCAAAATTTTATTTATTTAGAAAAATTTTGTCAAAATTTTAATTCTATAGAAAATTTCGTCAAAATTTTATTCCTTTAGAAAATTTCGTCAAAATTTTATTCCTTTAGAAAATTTTGTCAAAATTTTATTTGTATAGAAAAAATTGTCAATATTTTATTTCTATAGAAAATATCGTCAAAGTTGTTTTTCTATAGAAAATTTTGTCACAGTTTTATTTTGTCAAAATTTTATTTCAAGTCAATAGTTTTTCAAGCTTAAGATCTTCGTTTCCTTTATTTTTTATTTTTAATCCATTATTCCTGATATTTCGCAATTTTCACTGAATTGCTTCTTCAGAGGGTTATTTGATCTATAATATTATTATTATTAATTAGTTTAGTTAACACTTAGCATTTTATAAATACATACAATATAATAAACTTCTTAATTTTAAACTACAATCTACCAGGCGAACATAACATTAGCAAGCAACAACTATCTTTAACTTACATATGAGACAATGATCACAAAACAATTATTATTCTAATGGAGCATCACTGCTCTCGTCTACTTTATCTATTGCACTGGTTGTCTAATGTTGTTGTTCGGATTATTCCTCGTCAGTTGGTCATCGGTTTTGCATATCATGTGCCTGTATATGTGTGCTATGCTGTCAGTGTCCGTTTTGTAATTTATTCGTCGATTTGTTGGTACATTATTGATGTGCAGCATTTCTAATGTGTACCTTTTGTTGTTATTGCTTTCTTGTTGCAATATGCGTACATTATTGAAGTTTGGTTGATGCCTTGTTTTTGCACAGTGGGTTGCTAATGCTGTTTTTTGTAATTTTTGATTATTACGATTTTTTATATCTGATTTGTGGCCTGATATTCTCGTTTTTAATTTATTTTTTGTGGTTCCGATGTAGACCATTTCACATTTTTCCGAAGCATTTCCTTCACATGGAATTTCATAAATAACGTTCGGTGTTTCTTCCTTTTGGATTTTGTCTTTGGTGTTGGTAAACAGTTTTTTCAAGGTGTTATTTGACTTATGCGCTAAGTTGTATTTGTTCCTGTCAAAAATGTTGGATTTTGATATCCTTTCCGATATTCCCGGTATATACAGTAATGATCTGTAAGATTTTTGCTGCTTGTCATTGTCCAGTTTCTCTGTACGTGGCTTAAAGTCAGCTATTAAATCCCTACTAAGTTTCTTCGGGAAATTGTTCTCTTCCAGTATACTTTGTAGTTTCTTCTTGTTCTTCTGATGGAATCTTTGGTCACTTATGGAAAGTACTCTATGAATCAGATTTTGGGCAGTGTTCAAGATTATTCTTTTTGGATGCTTGGAAAAGAAATTCATAATTCTTCCCGACGCCGTGTTTTTTTGATACCAATCCATAAATAGATTTTCTCCATTTTTTATTATCAATATATCCAGATACGGTAATTTTTGGGTTTCTTCTATTTCCATGGTGAATTTGATACTGTCATGGAAATTGTTGAGTTCTGCCAACGTTCGTTCGATTTCTGTTTCCTTAATGATTGCAAATAAGTCGTCGACGTATTTTGTTATTACCTTAGGTTTATGTACAAGTTTTTTCAAGCTATCGTCCAGTAGTTTTTCCATCAGAATGTCTGCTACAATGGGGGAGGCTGGTGATCCCATCGGCAATCCTTTTTTCTGTTTATATATTTTGTTGTCATATTGGAAATATCTGTTATCTATTATACAAAATTTTAATACTTTAATAAATAAATTCTTTGTCATGTCTGTGTGCATCTTAATTTCGTCCCATCTTTCTTCTATTATTTTGATAGCGAGGTCTACTGGTACGCTGGGGAAGAGAGATACCACGTCGAAGGAGATTAGTTTTTCGTCATTTTTGATTGTCAAGTTTTTTATCTTATCTCTAAATTGTCTCGAGTCTCTCACGTTATATTTGGAGTTCTTGGTCAAGTTTTTTAAAATATTCACCAGATATTTATTCAATCCCGCTGCAGGTGCGTTTATCGAAGAGCATATGGGCCTTAATGGATAGTCTTCTTTATGGATTTTAGGTAAACCATACAACCTAGGCGCTGATGCAATTTCAGTCTTTAATCTTCTTCTTTCCAATTCTGTAATTAACTTGTCCCTGAATAATTCTTCTACCAGTTCGTTATTCCTTTTTTGTAGGCCTTGTGTTGGATCCTTATTTACTCGTTGGTAAGTCATCATGTCGCCTACGATTTGTTGCATTCGTTTTCGGTAATCTTCTTTTTCAATAGCCACTGTCGTATTGCCTTTGTCCGCGTTCATAATTAAAATGTTTTTATTCTTTTTCAAAAATTTTTTAGCTCGTTCCACTGTGTTTGTAATAAATCTATCCCTTCCGCTTTGGCTCATTTTGTTTCTATAGTTGTCTACTGAAGTTGCGAATTTTGTTCTGGCCTTTTCCTGCTCTTCCTTATTGCTGTTGGTTTGTATTAGGGTTTCCCCATCTGCAATATACTTGAAAATCGGAAAATCGGCTTTACGCGTTGGTAAACCAAATTTTTCTCCGAGTGATAGGAGCCACTTTATGTCATCCGGAAATTCAGTTTTCGTTTTATTCACGAACCATTTTTCATTTGTTCTTATGTCTAGATCAGTAAGCTGTTGTTTTTTGAGTTTATCGAATTTTTTCTTGTGTATTTCGTTGGTTTTTTCTTTTATCTTCTGTAACTTTTCGGCTTCTACTGCCCAAAGCTCAGTACTTTCTTTGCTGTTCAGACATTGGTTTAGCCACTCTTGTATACTAGTTTCATCATTAGTGTAAGTCTTAAGTAAGTTGTGCTTGTGTTTTATTAAGATGTTCAAAATTTTTCTTTGAAAATGTTCTATGTACTTGAGGAGTGTTTTTTGTAAATTTGTTTTTGTTATATATACATTTTCCAAAATGGTGTATATATTTTTCATAGCATTTTTTATGAAATTTGGGATAATGCCATTGTTCCGGCATTTAATTAGGAACGTGATTGAAGAGTGAATCTTTTCTATTTTCACTTTCAAATTTTTGTGTCTATTAATCTTCTTTTTAATCGACACATCTCTTTGTTTAATATTATTATAGATCATTTTTATTTTTTTGTTTTTAACCGGTGTGCTCTCCGTACTAATTTTTTTGTTTCTTGGTGTTTTATTCGATCTTTTTCTTCTTAATAAAAGTCAATAGTTTTTCAAGCTTAAGATCTTCGTTTCCTTTATTTTTTATTTTTAATCCATTATTCCTGATATTTCGCAATTTTCACTGAATTGCTTCTTCAGAGGGTTATTTGATCTATAATATTATTATTATTAATTAGTTTAGTTAACACTTAGCATTTTATAAATACATACAATATAATAAACTTCTTAATTTTAAACTACAATCTACCAGGCGAACATAACATTAGCAAGCAACAACTATCTTTAACTTACATATGAGACAATGATCACAAAACAATTATTATTCTAATGGAGCATCACTGCTCTCGTCTACTTTATCTATTGCACTGGTTGTCTAATGTTGTTGTTCGGATTATTCCTCGTCAGTTGGTCATCGGTTTTGCATATCATGTGCCTGTATATGTGTGCTATGCTGTCAGTGTCCGTTTTGTAATTTATTCGTCGATTTGTTGGTACATTATTGATGTGCAGCATTTCTAATGTGTACCTTTTGTTGTTATTGCTTTCTTGTTGCAATATGCGTACATTATTGAAGTTTGGTTGATGCCTTGTTTTTGCACAGTGGGTTGCTAATGCTGTTTTTTGTAATTTTTGATTATTACGATTTTTTATATCTGATTTGTGGCCTGATATTCTCGTTTTTAATTTATTTTTTGTGGTTCCGATGTAGACCATTTCACATTTTTCCGAAGCATTTCCTTCACATGGAATTTCATAAATAACGTTCGGTGTTTCTTCCTTTTGGATTTTGTCTTTGGTGTTGGTAAACAGTTTTTTCAAGGTGTTATTTGACTTATGCGCTAAGTTGTATTTGTTCCTGTCAAAAATGTTGGACAATGACAAGCAGCAAAAATCTTACAGATCATTACTGTATATACCGGGAATATCGGAAAGGATATCAAAATCCAACATTTTTGACAGGAACAAATACAACTTAGCGCATAAGTCAAATAACACCTTGAAAAAACTGTTTACCAACACCAAAGACAAAATCCAAAAGGAAGAAACACCGAACGTTATTTATGAAATTCCATGTGAAGGAAATGCTTCGGAAAAATGTGAAATGGTCTACATCGGAACCACAAAAAATAAATTAAAAACGAGAATATCAGGCCACAAATCAGATATAAAAAATCGTAATAATCAAAAATTACAAAAAACAGCATTAGCAACCCACTGTGCAAAAACAAGGCATCAACCAAACTTCAATAATGTACGCATATTGCAACAAGAAAGCAATAACAACAAAAGGTACACATTAGAAATGCTGCACATCAATAATGTACCAACAAATCGACGAATAAATTACAAAACGGACACTGACAGCATAGCACACATATACAGGCACATGATATGCAAAACCGATGACCAACTGACGAGGAATAATCCGAACAACAACATTAGACAACCAGTGCAATAGATAAAGTAGACGAGAGCAGTGATGCTCCATTAGAATAATAATTGTTTTGTGATCATTGTCTCATATGTAAGTTAAAGATAGTTGTTGCTTGCTAATGTTATGTTCGCCTGGTAGATTGTAGTTTAAAATTAAGAAGTTTATTATATTGTATGTATTTATAAAATGCTAAGTGTTAACTAAACTAATTAATAATAATAATATTATAGATCAAATAACCCTCTGAAGAAGCAATTCAGTGAAAATTGCGAAATATCAGGAATAATGGATTAAAAATAAAAAATAAAGGAAACGAAGATCTTAAGCTTGAAAAACTATTGACTTTTATTAAGAAGAAAAAGATCGAATAAAACACCAAGAAACAACAAAATTTTATTTCTATAGAAAATTTAGTCAAAATTTTATTTCTATAGAAAATTTTGTCAAAATTTTATTTCTATAGAAAATTTTGTCAAAATTGTATTTCTATAGAAAATTTTATTTCTATAAACAATTTTCTCACGATTTTATTTCTATAGAAAATTTTGTCAACATTTTATTGCTATAGAAAATTTTGCCAAAATTTGATTTCTATAGAAAATTTTGTCAAAATTTTATTTCTATAGCAAGTTTTGTCAAAATTTTATTTCTATAAACAATTTTCTCACGATTTTATTTCTATCGAAAATTTTGTCAAAATTTAGTGCTATAGAAAATTTTGTCAAAATTTGATTTTTATAGAAAATTTTGTCAAAATTGTATTTCTATAGAAAATTTTGTCAACATTTTATTTCTATAGAAAATTTTGTCAAAATTTTATTTCTATAGAAAATTTAGCCAAAATTTTATTTCTATAGAAAATTTTGTCAAAATTTTATTTCTGTAAAAAATTTTGTAAAAATTTTATTGCTATAGAAAATTGTGTCAAAATTTTATTTCTATAGAAAATTTTGTCAAAGTTTTATTTCTATAGAAAATTTTGTCAAAATTTTATTTCTATAGAAAATATAGTCAAAATTTTATTTCTATAGAAAATTTTATTCAAAATTTTATTTCTATAAACAATTTTCTCACGATTTTATTTCTATAGAAAATTTTGTCAACATTTTATTGCTATAGAAAATTTTGCCAAAATTTGATTTCTATAGAAAATTTTGTCAAAATTTTATTTCTATAGCAAGTTTTGTCAAAATTTTATTTCTATAAACAATTTTCTCACGATTTTATTTCTATCGAAAATTTTGTCAAAATTTAGTGCTATAGAAAATTTTGTCAAAATTTGATTTTTATAGAAAATTTTGTCAAAATTGTATTTCTTTAGAAAATTTTGTCAACATTTTATTTCTATAGAAAATTTTGTCAAAATTTTATTTCTATAGAAAATTTAGCCAAAATTTTATTTCTATAGAAAATTTTGTCAAAATTTTATTTCTGTAAAAAATTTTGTAAAAATTTTATTGCTATAGAAAATTGTGTCAAAATTTTATTTCTATAGAAAATTTTGTCAAAGTTTTATTTCTATAGAAAATTTTGTCAAAATTTTATTTCTATAGTAAATATAGTCAAAATTTTATTTCTATAGAAAATTTTATTCAAAATTTTATTTCTATAAACAATTTTCTCACGATTTTATTTCTATAGAAAATTTTGTCAACATTTTATTGATATAGAAAATTTTGCCAAAATTTGATTTCTATAGAAAATTTTGTCAAAATTTTATTTCTATAGCAAGTTTTGTCAAAATTTTATTTCTATAAACAATTTTCTCACGATTTTATTTCTATCGAAAATTTTGTCAAAATTTAGTGCTATAGAAAATTTTGTCAAAATTTGATTTTTATAGAAAATTTTGTCAAAATTGTATTTCTATAGAAAATTTTGTCAACATTTTATTTCTATAGAAAATTTTGTCAAAATTTTATTTCTATAGAAAATTTTGCCAAAATTTTATTTCTATAGAAAATTTTGTCAAAATTTTATTTCTGTAAAAAATTTTGTAAAAATTTTATTGCTATAGAAAATTGTGTCAAAATTTTATTTCTATAGAAAATTTTGTCAAAGTTTTATTTCTATAGAAAATTTTGTCAAAATTTTATTTCTATAGAAAATTTTGTCAAAATTGTATTTCTATAGAAAATTTTATTTCTATAAACAATTTTCTCACGATTTTATTTCTATAGAAAATTTTGTCAACATTTTATTGCTATAGAAAATTTTGCCAAAATTTGATTTCTATAGAAAATTTTGTCAAAATTTTATTTCTATAGCAAGTTTTGTCAAAATTTTATTTCTATAAACAATTTTCTCACGATTTTATTTCTATCGAAAATTTTGTCAAAATTTTGTGCTATAGAAAATTTTGTCAAAATTTGATTTTTATAGAAAATTTTGTCAAAATTGTATTTCTATAGAAAATTTTGTCAACATTTTATTTCTATAGAAAATTTTGTCAAAATTTTATTTCTATAGAAAATTTAGCCAAAATTTTATTTCTATAGAAAATTTTGTCAACATTTTATTTCTGTAAAAAATTTTGTAAAAATTTTATTGCTATAGAAAATTGTGTCAAAATTTTATTTCTATAGAAAATTTTGTCAAAGTTTTATTTCTATAGAAAATTTTGTCAAAATTTTATTTCTATAGAAAATATAGTCAAAATTTTATTTCTATAGAAAATTTTATTCAAAATTTTATTTCTATAAACAATTTTCTCACGATTTTATTTCTATAGAAAATTTTGTCAACATTTTATTGCTATAGAAAATTTTGCCAAAATTTGATTTCTATAGAAAATTTTGTCAAAATTTTATTTCTATAGCAAGTTTTGTCAAAATTTTATTTCTATAAACAATTTTCTCACGATTTTATTTCTATCGAAAATTTTGTCAAAATTTAGTGCTATAGAAAATTTTGTCAAAATTTGATTTTTATAGAAAATTTTGTCAAAATTGTATTTCTATAGAAAATTTTGTCAACATTTTATTTCTATAGAAAATTTTGTCAAAATTTTATTTCTATAGAAAATTTTGCCAAAATTTTATTTCTATAGAAAATTTTGTCAAAATTTTATTTCTGTAAAAAATTTTGTAAAAATTTTATTGCTATAGAAAATTGTGTCAAAATTTTATTTCTATAGAAAATTTTGTCAAAGTTTTATTTCTATAGAAAATTTTGTCAAAATTTTATTTCTATAGAAAATATAGTCAAAATTTTATTTCTATAGAAAATTTTATTCAAAATTTTATTTCTATAAACAATTTTCTCACGATTTTATTTCTATAGAAAATTTTGTCAACATTTTATTGCTATAGAAAATTTTGCCAAAATTTGATTTCTATAGAAAATTTTGTCAAAATTTTATTTCTATAGCAAGTTTTGTCAAAATTTTATTTCTATAAACAATTTTCTCACGATTTTATTTCTATCGAAAATTTTGTCAAAATTTAGTGCTATAGAAAATTTTGTCAAAATTTGATTTTTATAGAAAATTTTGTCAAAATTGTATTTCTATAGAAAATTTTGTCAACATTTTATTTCTATAGAAAATTTTGTCAAAATTTTATTTCTATAGAAAATTTTGCCAAAATTTTATTTCTATAGAAAATTTTGTTAAAATTTTATTTCTATAAAAAATTTTGTCAAAATTTTATTGCTATAGAAAATTGTGTCAAAATTTTATTTCTATAGAAAATTTTGTCAAAGTTTTATTTCTATAGAAAATTTTGTCAACATTTTATTTCTATAGAAAATATAGTCAAAATTTTATTTCTATAGAAAATTTCGCCAAAATTTTATTTCTATAGAAAATTTTGTCAAAATTGTATTTCTATAGAAAATTTTGTCAAAGTTTTATTTCTATAGAAAATTTTGCCAAAATTTGATTTCTATAGAAAATTATGTCAAAATTGTATTTCTATAGAAAATGTTGTCAACATTTTATTTCTATAGAAAATTTTGCCAAATTTTATTTCTATAGCAAATTTTGTCAAAATTTTATTTCTATTGGAAATTTTTTTCAAATTTTTATTCATATAGAAAATTTGTCAAAATTTTATTTCTATTGAAAATTTGGCAAAATTTTATTTCTATAGTAGTAAATTTTATCAAAATTTTATTTCTATAGAAAATATCGTCACAATTTTATTCCTATAGCAAATTTAGTCAACATTTTATTTCTATAGAAAATGTTGTCTAAATTTTATTTCTATTGGAAATTTGGCCAAATTTTATTTCTATTGGAAATTTTGTTAAAATTTTATTGCTATAGTAAATTTTGTCAAAATTTTATTTCTATAGAAAATTTTGCCAAAATTTTATTTCTATAGCAAATTTAGTCAACATTTTATTTCTATAGAAAAATTACAATTTAAAGCCTTCAAAGATCTAATTTCATTCTTCTTTCAATTGCAATTTGCCGTTTGCATTTCGCAACTTACCTTAACAGATGACCATCACGACGACGTGAACTTTGCCAGGGTGAATCTTCATAACGATAGCCACCTTTGCGCATAAGGGGCGCACATGAGCAGCTCAATTTGTTGCCCATGGCACAGCTGGCACAGCCACTGGATTGAGCTGCTTTGGAAATGGAAAAGGAAGCAGTATTAGTAAATCATATTAAATTTCCAAACAAAAAAAGTAGGAATTATTACAAATCTCTAGCTTACCTGATGCACCCCGATGTCACCACATCCCGCTAACGTCTGCCTGTGATAGAGTTTGGCCGCGATTTAGCGACTGAGAGCGTTGATTATGACGATAGTTGTGATAACGACTGCTCCTCTGCAATAAAGACAAACAGAAAATATTAGCTTGCTTTCTTCGGTCTGCAACGATTTTTTTTTTGTAATTTTTTTTCTTTTTGCAATCAAACAAAGTTGAAATATCTTTGTTGGCCAGAAGGGTTAGTCTATGTGAGTAATTGCTTAACGGATACACCCGCTAATTGATGTTTGCACTTTGCAACTATCCACCCATCCAACCGTCTTTTCGCAAATGCTTGTCAATTGGCCACAGTGGAGGGGTAATACGGAATATTATTTAAAATTATAATTATTATTTAAGCAAATAGCCTTTTAATATTTAAAAACAAAAGTCAAATCTATACGTCACTACGCGCACTTTGCATGGCGATGAAGACGTTTTTGCAATTTGTAGCTCCAATTTTTTTTTCAAACTATTCAAACTATAGCAATAAAATTTTGACAAAATTTTCTATAGCAATAAAATTTTGACAAAATTTTCTATTGAAATACAAATTTTGACAAAATTTTCTATAGAAATACAAATTTTGACAAAATTTTCTATAGAAATACAAATTTTGACAAAATTTTCTATAGAAATACAAATTTTGACAAAATTTTCTATAAAAATAAAATTATGATAAAATTATCAATAAAAATAAAATTTTCTATAGAAATAAAATTTTGACAAAATTTTCTATAGAAATAAAATATTGACAAAATGTTTTATAGAAATACAAATTTTGACAAAATTTCTTATAGAAATACAAATTTTGACAAAATTTTCTAAAGAAATAAAATTTTGACAAAATTTTCTATAAAAATAAAATTTTGATAAAATTATCCATAAAAATAAAATTTTAACAAAATTTTCTATAGAAAAAAAATTTTGTTGTTGTTTTTTATTGCAGCTTAAAACCATACATTGACTAAACTACAAGTGTAGCTTTTGACAAAATTTTCTATAGAAATAAAATTTTAACAAAATTTTCTACAGATAAAAAATTTTGACAACATGTCTATAGAAATAAAATTTGTCAAAAATTTCTATAGAAATAAAATTTTGGCAAAATTTTCTATAGAAATTAAATTTTGAGAAAATTTTCTATAGAAATAAAATGTTGCCAAAATTTTCTATAGAAATAAAATTTTGACAACATTTTTTATAGAAATGAAAATCTTGACAAAATTTTCTATAGAAATACAATTTTATCAAAAATTTCTATGGAAATAAAATTTTGAGAAAATATTCTATAGAAATACAATTTTGACAAAATTTTCTATAGAAATACAATTTTGAGAAAATTTTCTATGGAAATAAAATTGTGAAAAATTTTTCTATAGAAACAAAATTTTGACAAAATTTTCTGTAGAAATACAATTTTGACAAAATTTTCTATAGAAATAAAATTTTGACAAAATTTTTTGTAGAAATAAAATGTTGACAAAATTTTCTATAGAAATAAAATTTTGACAAAATTTTCTATAGAAATAAAATTTTGACAAAATTTTCTATAGAAATAAAATTTTGACAAAATTTTCTATAGAAATAAAATTTTGACAAAATTTTCTATAGAAATAAAATTTTGACAAAATTTTCTATAGAAATAAAATTTTGGCGAAATTTTCTATAGATATAAAATTTTGACAAAATTTTCTATAGAAATAAAATTTTGACAAAAAATTTTCTATAAAAATAAAATTTTGCACAATTTTCTTTAGGAATAAAATTTTGATAAAATTCTCCATAAAAATAAAATTTTGAGAAAATTTTCTATAGAAATTGTTGAACTGTGTTCAACAACATTTGCTTTTTCTGCGTTTTACTTGCTTTTTCATTAGAATTAAGAATTTACTTAATCTGTTCTTAATTGAATTAAACTTCACTGAATTAACATGAATTGTCAATATAACGCTTAACTTAATATTTGAAATCAATTCTCACTAAGCGGCAACTCTGATCATTTTCACTCAATAATTTTATTAATATTTGTCCCTTTCACTTTGAATTAAAATATTTGTTGTATATACTAAATAGAAATGTCTGACTGATGCTTTGTCTTGTAACTTCACTTGTGCATCAACAACCAAAAAGGTAAGCTGCAGCTATCTGCCAATAAACTGTCTATTGTCAACTGAATACTGCCTTTTTTCCATTTCTTTCTTTACTTTTCCGGGAGCATTAAATGATATCTACAGTTACTGATCTCGGAATTGTACAGAAATAAAATTAAAAAAAAAATTTTGATAGAAATAAAATTTTAACAAAATTTTCTATAGAAATAATATTTTGACAAAATTTTCTATAGAAATAAAATTTCGAGAAAATTTCCTATAGAAATGAAATATTGAAAAAATTTTCGATAGAAATAAAATTTTGACAGAATTTTCTATAGAAACAAAATTTTCTATAGAAATAAAATTTTGACAAAATTTTCTATAGAAATAAAATGTTGATAAAATTATCCTTAAAAATAAAATTTTGACAAAATTTTCTATAGAAACAAAATTTTGCCAATTTTCTGTAGAAATAAAATTTTGAGAAAATTTAAGAAAATTTTCTATACAAATGAAATTTAAACAAAATTTTCTATAGAAATAAAATTTTGCAAAATTTTCTATAGAAATAAAATTTTGAAAAAAAAATTTCTATAGAAATAAAATTTTAACAAAATTTTCTATAGAAATAAAATTTTGCAAAATTTTCTTTAGGAATAAAATTTAGAGAAAATTTTCTATTAAAATAAAATTTTAACAAAATTTTCTATAAAAATAAAATTTTGACAAAATTTTCTATAGAAATAAAATTTGACAAAATTTTCTTTAGGAATAAAATTTTGAGAAAATTTTCTATAGACATAAAATTTTGAGAAAATTTTGTATAGAAATAACATTTTGACAAAATTTTCTATAGAAATAAAATTTTAGTAAAAATTTTCTATAGGAATAAAATGTTCACAAAATTTTCTATAGAAATAAAATTTTTATAAAATTCTCCATAAAAATAAAATTTTGAGAAAATTTTCTATAGAAAATAAAATTTTAACAAAATTTTCTATAGAAATAAAATTTTGACAAAATTTTTTATAGAAATAAAAATCTTGACAGCATTTTCTATAGAAATACAATTTTAACAAAAATTTCTATGGAAATAAAATTTTGACAAAATTTGCTATAGAAATAAAATTTTGACAAAATTTTCTATAGAAATAAAATTTTGGCAAAATTTTCTATAGAAATAAAATTTTGACAAAATTTTCTATAGAAATAAAATTTTGAGAAAATTTTCTATAGAAATAAAATTTTGACAAAATTTTCTATAGAAATAAAATGTTGACAAAATTTTCTATAGAAATAAAATTTTGACAAAATTTTCTTTAGTAATAAAATTTTTAGAAAATTTTCTGTAGAAATAAAATTTTGACAAAATTTTCTATAGGAATAAAATGTTAACAAAATTTTCTATAGAAATAAAATGTTGACAAAATTTTTTATTGAAATGCAATTTTGCAAAATTTTCTAGAGAAATAAAATTTTGAGAAAATTTTCTACAGAAATAAAATTTTGAGAAAATTTTCTATAGAAATAAAATTTGGCAAAATTTTCTATAGAAATAAAATGTTGACAAAATTTTCTATAGAAAAAACATATTGACAAAATTTCCAATAGAAATAATAAAATTTCGACAAAATTTCTAACATAAATAAAATTTAGACAACATTTTCTATAGAAATAAAATTTTGACGATGTGTTATTTTCTATAGAAATAAAAATTTGACAAAATAAAGTTTTGACAAAGTTTTCTACAAAAATACAATTTAGACAATATTTAAATTTACATTAATTACAATTTTAAATGTGAGCTAATTGGACATGAGGATTAAGGAATTGGTATTATTATGCTATTGAAAAGAAAATGCCAGATACCCATCTTACAAGCCTGGCTATACATATATTTCAGAGTTGGCTAATCCACATTTCCATAGTTTCTAGTAAGATCTGGCTGGATGAGATGATTCAATTTCGGTCTTATTTATTAATTTCTTATGGAAATTAAATACGAGAATCATTTTTTCCAAGCTGAATCATTTTTTCACCACCACTGTGCATCATTTTCTCATATAAAAAAAATTTTAATGTTTGAATAGATATTAACTCAAATCACAATATTTCTCTTTACATTATTTACTTTTTTTTCGTTCCTGTGCATATAACCAAATTTTGAACTCTAAGAGAATTTTTAACATTTCTCTCATTTACTACTAGTAAAGTCAAGGAACACAACTATTATATATAGTCTCCCCACAAATAGAATAGTTCAATTATGTTTATTAAAAAAATATGGGGTCCACCGTCCCCATTTTTGCTTTATTGATTTCTTCACTATTCCCTCAAAAGTCACCCACTGTTCAATGTTGAATCGATGAACAGGGTACTTCAGCTACGTAGGATTGTATCATCACCTATAATCCACCATGTTGCAGGTGTCTTTAAGTGGTTCGGTAGTTTATTCGTTTGATGGGGTCTCTTGCATTCACTGAGGTGGAATGAAAATGAAATGACGTTGGGCAAGAAGAAGACCACGAGAGAGATATATAGAGAGAGAAAGAGGCAAATAAGTGCATTATACTCACAGAAAGTTTTGTCTTGTTTTCGATAATAACAGAATCTTCTGAGTAGATAAATATTGTTGTTCTTGTTGCATTACAGTTCTCCTCGCTGCTGATGTTGTTGTTGTTAAAAGGAGGCTATGGTTATTTTGGGGCAATGTAAATCTAACGAATACTACATACTGAGAATTAAGATGTATTTTTTTCGTATAATTGACTTCAATGCTAAGAGGAGAGTATAGAAAAAACACAGTCTTCAACAACAAGTTGTTGTCTGGTTATGATAATGGTACTGGTGAAGCCTTCCGCCAGCCTACTATCTCAATTTAGGCCAAACACTGACTGATTATCATCCGCCAGCAAGAATCAGGCATTCTACGCACACACTGATCAATCAATCATCGGGGTAATACACGTGTTGTTTATATGTCTATTGTCGTCATAGTATTCTGTTCCGTAAATATCCAACAGATGTTGTTGAATTGGTCAAACATTACGATTAGGATGGCCTAGACATTTTTGCGGATTAATTTCTTTAAAATGGATTTTCTATGTTGGCATGATTTGTTTACATGAAAAGAGTTTTCCGGATATCCAATATGATAATCTCGGAAGTTTTGGAGATGATTTCACTAATATTGAAGATTTATGGAAATTTATCATTATTAAATTGATCTTCAGTTCAATGGAATATTCTTATATGTAAAGATCGAGTCATCTCACAAAATGCATTTAATGAAAAGTTTATCTACGTTTTGGTCAAGTAAAATATATTTGCCATCTGATTGGAACTCAGTGTGCTAACTTGGACAACGCAAGAGCATTTTGGTCAGAGGGGCTAAAGTACGAAGATTCCTCAAACAAACATATCTAAGGGAACATTGTGAAAACAATTTTAAGAAATTAATTCCTTTACACCTAATTTTGTTTTACCTGTACCGAATTGTTTGTATGTCCCCGAAGACATGAAAAGTGTTACTTTGTACCTAAAACTTATCTTAAAATAATGATTCTTATGCCAACATTAATTTTTAATTTTTTCTGCAATTGCGTACAAGGTTTACCAAAAACCTAACAAGCAAAAAATTTATTGAACAAAATTCTATGGATATACAGAAAATTTTGTCAGAATTTCATTTTCTATAGGAAGTTTTGTCAAACATTTATTTCTACAGAAAATTTTGTCAGAATTTTATTTCTATAGAAAATTTTTGTCAAAATTGTATTTCCATAGAAAATTTTTGTCAAAATTGTATTTCCACAGAAAATTTTGTCAAAATTTTATTTCCACAGAAAATTTTGTCAAAATTTTATTTCTATAGAAAATTTTGTCAAAATTTTATTTCTATAGAAAATTTTTGTCAAAATTTTATTTCTATAGAAAATTTTGTCAAAATTTTATTCTACCCGTGTAAAAATTGGAGGATCCAATCCTATCTAATAATATCAAATTGGATCTAATTGGATCTGTTCAGATATTGGTTCAGACTTAATTAGATATGCACAGATATGCTATATATGGTGCTAGATCTGGTTAGATATAATTGCAGATCTCATCATATATAGTATAATATCTAATTATATCTGGCATATCTAATAATATATGCTTGGATAGGACCATATATAGCACTATATCTAATAAGATATGGTTGATATAACATCATATCTGACTATATATGGGGTTAAATACGGTCCAAAATATAATAAAAAAAAAATCATGAACAAGTTAAAACGATTTTTGAAATACACATCTAAACCTCAATGTCATTATGTCAAATGTCAACGCCGTCAGGGGCATCACTTCTAAACAAATTTAACGCCAGACTAGCTGAGAAAATTAAGAAATTTAATATAATTGTTTTAAATGTGTTCCTTTGATAAAGTGTATATCTTTCCTTTATTGCGGAGGTAAGTAGATTGTATTGGTTATTTCCTTCGTAGTCATTTTCATATTGTTTTACTATTTTCTAGATTTGGAATAAAAGGAAACCTCAGTGGTGTACTGGTTAACATGCCCGCCTTGCATTCAAAAGGTCACGGGTTCAATCCCAGTTCCGACCAACACCAAAAATTATTTCGGCGGTGGATTATCTCCTCGCAGTAATGTTGGTGACATTTCTGTTTCAAAGATTCTCTAAGTTGTTTCAGCGCAACGTGAAATGCCGATAGGACTCAATTATAGCAAGGAGGTCCCATGTTATTGAGCTAATTATTGAATCGAGCAGCAGTCAGTGATAAGTGAGATGTTGATCACTGTGATGTCATGATGGTCTGAATAGTATGTATGAGCCTAAAATAACAGCCTATCGCTATACCTAACCTAATCCTAGAAAATTTTTGTCAAAATTTTATTTCTGTAGAAAATTTTGTAAAAATTTTATTTCATTATTGATTTTTGTTTTTGACCTCTGCTTAAAATCATGCATTGACTATACTACAAATGTAGCTTATCAAATTTGGTTAAGCTACACTTGTAGTTTAGTCAATGCATGGTTTTAAGTTAATTCTATAGAAAATTTTGTCAACATTTTGTTTCTATCGAAAATATTGTCAAAATTTGATTTCTATAGAAATTTTTTTCAAAATTATATTTCTGTAGAAAATTTTGTCAAAACTTTATTTCTATAGAAAATTTTGTCAACATTTGATTTCTATAGAAAATTTTGTCAAGATTTTATTTCTATAGAAAATTTTTGTCAAAATTGTATTTCCATAGAAAATTTTGTCAAAAGTTTATTTCTATAGAAAATTTTTGTCAAAATTTTATATATATAGAACATTTTGTCAAAATTTTATTTCTATAGAAAATTTTGTCAAAATTTTATTTCTATAGAAAATTTTGTCAAAATTTTACTTCTACAGAAAATTTTTGTCAAAATTTTATTTCTATAGAAAATTTTGTCAAAATTTTATTTCTATAGACAATTTTGTCAAAATTTTATTTCTATAGAAAATTTTGTCAAAATTTATTTATTTCTATAGAAAATTTTGTCAAAATTTTATTTCTATAGAAAATTTTGACAAAGTTTTATTTCTATAGAAAATTTTGTCAAAATTTTATTTCCATAGAAAAATTTTTTAAATTTTATTTCCATAGGAAATTTTGTCAAAATTTTATTTCCATAAAAAATTTTTGTCAAACTTTTATTTCTATAGAAAATTTTGTCAAGATTTTATGTCTATAGAAAAATTTTTTTCAAAATTTTATTTCTATAGAAAATTTTGTCAAAATTTTATTTCTATAGAAAAATTTTGTCAAAATTTTACTTCTATAGAAAATTTTGTCAAAATTTTATTTCTATAGAAAATTTTGTCAAAATTTTATTTCTATAGAAAATTATGTCAAAATTTTATTTCTATAGAAAATTTTGTCAAAATTTTATTTCTATAGAAAATTTTGTCAAAATTTTATTTCTATAGAAAATTTTGTCAAAATTTTACTTCTACAGAAAATTTTTGTCAAAATTTTATTTCTATAGAAAATTTTGTCAAAATTTTATTTCTATAGACAATTTTGTCAAAATTTTATTTCTATAGAAAATTTTGTCAAAATTTATTTATTTCTATAGAAAATTTTGTCAAAATTTTATTTCTATAGAAAATTTTGACAAAGTTTTATTTCTATAGAAAATTTTGTCAAAATTTTATTTCCATAGAAAAATTTTTTAAATTTTATTTCCATAGGAAATTTTGTCAAAATTTTATTTCCATAAAAAATTTTTGTCAAACTTTTATTTCTATAGAAAATTTTGTCAAGATTTTATGTCTATAGAAAAATTTTTTTCAAAATTTTATTTCTATAGAAAATTTTGTCAAAATTTTATTTCTATAGAAAAATTTTGTCAAAATTTTACTTCTATAGAAAATTTTGTCAAAATTTTATTTCTATAGAAAATTTTGTCAAAATTTTATTTCTATAGAAAATTATGTCAAAATTTTATTCTTTCTTTCTTTCTTTCTTTCTTTATTTATTTGCTTTCCCATGCACAAGACCACTTGAGTCTCATATTTCAGCATGAGAAGTTTAAAATCATAATGTACAATTAAATAAATATAATATAATTACAATATTAGGTTTCATGAAAAAAAATTTTTTTTTTTTTAAATTTAAAAAATTAATCAAAATAGATCTATAAGCAAATTATTGTTTATTTAGCCAAACGTTTATTTTAGAAATCAAAAATACAATGAGAATGTGTAAAAATCTATTTGACAACATAAATTGTTTTTCATCAGTTTCATAGCCTACTAAGATTAAGTTAGAAAAAATTTCTTAAAGTATATTTTATGCAAAGTACTTCGAATATTTCAACACCTCCCCTCGAAGTACGCCGTTTATAAATATTTCAGAAAACTCCTAATTCTCGAATATGTTGTTGATGTTTGGTAAAGCTTAACCCTTTTGTGAGTACGTCCGCAGCCATTTCTTCTGTTCTTCTATATTCCAACTTGATATCTTCACTTTGTTGTTTTTGTTGTATGAATTGATATCGTACATCAATATGTTTTGTTCTGGAATGGTGGCCGATACTTTGAATTAATTTTTGTGCGCTTTGACTGTCATTGAAAATTGTTAGCTGTGATTTTGCATATCCAATTTCTTCGGTTATACGTTTTAGATAAGTAGCTTCCTTGACGGCATCAGTAATAGCAAGAAGTTCTGCCTCTGTACTCGATAGAGCTACGGTCTTTTGTTTACGGGCTTCCCATGATATTGCTCCAGAAGACATTATGAATGCAGATCCTGAAAATGATCGTCTATCACATAAGTTTGAACCCCAATCGGCATCCACAACTCCATATAATGGTATTTCATTTTTTCTGTATAGAAGTCCTTTATCAATTGTTCCCTTTAAATAGCGTAAGATTCGCTTAGCGGCTTGCCAATGTTCCATAGTATAGTTTGAATTAAACTGGCTCAAAAAATTTGCAGAGTACGCAATATCTGGTCTCGTGTTTACGGCTAAATACATAAGAGCGCCAATTAAATTTTGAAATGGATATTTTTCCATTGTCTCAATATCTGGTTGTGAAGGTTTTGTTAACTTGCATTGTTGTTCTATTGGTGTTTTTACAGGTTTACAATTTTGCATACCAAATTTTTCAAGGATTGATTCTATATATTCTTTCTGATTTAACGCTATTTCACCTCGAGTTAAATCTTGATTGAATTCTATACCAACATATTTTCTAACGTTACCAAGGTCTTTCATTTCAAATGACTCAGCCAAAAAATTTTTGATCTTACTCAATAAATATTTGTCATTCGTTGCAATTAGCAGATCGTCAACATAAACTGTCACCAAAGTGAGTTTGTCTTCTTTTTTACATATGAATAGGCATGGGTCAACTTTTGATGAAAATAGTCCAATTTGTTCCAATTTAATTTTAAGTTTTTGATACCACTTCAATCCGGACTGTCGCAGACCATACAGCGCTTTTGAAAGTTTACATACGGGATCTTGGCAGGTTTTAATTTTATTCATCCATTTTTTCGCAGTAGCTTTTGCTCGATTACTTTTCTGTGTACAAGTTCCAACTGTTTCACCTTTTGCAAATTTTTTGAGAATTTCATCCAAATATTCTGGAATTTCCATAAATACATGCTTTTCTAGATCACCATTCAAATAAGCAGTTACAAAATCTAGTTGGTGTATTTCAAGATCATTTTCGACAGCTACAGCCGATAATAGGCGAATGGTTGAAGCTCTTACCACTGGCGAATATGTATCGGAAAAATCCTCCCCTGGACGTTGGGAGCAGCCCTTTGCTACTAGACGTGCTTTCTTTTTGTTATCCAATTTAGTTCTAAGAATAAGCCTATTTCCAATTATTTTCCGATCTTTTGCCCGATCTGTTATTTCCCAAGTTCCATTCAATATTTGAGCTATAAATTCGTCTTCAATCGCTAATCGCCATTTTTCACCCTCAGCTGAATTTATAGCTTCTTCATAACTAGATGGATCGTCTGTAAAAACCGCATTGAGAAATTCGCAGTCTTCAAATAACTCAGCATCCTCATGTTCGTCTGTGGTATCGTTTTCTCTTCTAACCGTATTTACGTCCATTACTTGATTAGTATTAGCTGGCACTTTTCTTGGTCGACCTCTCTTACCAGTGCGTATAATACGTCGTCTGCCTCTACTACCTTGAACTTGAGCCTGTGGTACTTCAACTTCCTCTTCTGATGAATCCATTTCTATATCTTCTGATTCGGCGTTATTATCATCAATGGCATTCTCATAATTAATGTGAGATGACAAATCGACATCAATCAGGTTTTCATCTTTATTGAATTCATGAGTAAATTGTACGTCACGGCTAATCACAATATGACGTTTGTTAGGTGACCATAAACGATAAGCCTTGGCCTCTTCAGAGTATCCAACTAAAATACATTCTTCAGATCGTGAATCGAACTTACCGTTTGATTTATCTTTGATCAAAACATATGCTTTCAGGCCAAACGGCCTCAAGTGTTTGATTGAAGGGATCTTCCCTGTCCATAACTTTATTGGTAATTCTCCATTAAGAGAACTTGTTGGGCATCTATTCCTGACGTAATTTGCCGCATTTATAGCTTCAGCCCAAAATGTTTGCGAAACTCCTGCTTGTTTCATCATACACCTTGCCATTTCTTGAAGAGTTCTATTTTTCCTCTCCGAAACCCCGTTCTGTTGTGGTGTGTATGGAGCTGACAATCTTCTTTTTATACCAAATTTTGCCAAGTAGTCATTAAATTCTTTGTTAAGGTATTCGGTACCATTATCTGATTGCAAAAACTTGATTTTCTTTCCTGTGAATAGTTCAGCCGAATTTTTGTATTTCTTGAAGGCGTTCAATACCTCAGATTTGCTTTTCAAGAAAAAGACCTCGCAATACCTTGAATAGTCGTCGATAAAAGTGACAAAGTATTTGTAATTTGAATGGGAGCTGACTCGCATTGGTCCACATACATCAGAGTGAACTATTTCTAATAATTCATTTGTACGATTTTCACTGCCTTTCCCGAAACGATTTCGTGTCTGCTTTTCAGCCATACATACCTTACAATCAGATAAACGGTGACCAGATTTGATTTTTATTCCGTGTGCCTTTTTACCTTCAGCAAGGATTTTTATATCGCGCTCATTTAAGTGGCCTAAACGCTGATGCCATATGTCCATGTCATTGTAATTTTCCGTTGCTATATTTGAAACATCTTGATTTTGTTGTAAAAAATACAAGTTACCTTTACGCACTGCTTTACATAAAACATCATTTCCCTTCATGATGTGGGCTTCATTTTTATTAAAATTGACTTTGTATCCTTTATCAGTTAGCATGGATATGGACAATAAATTTGTTTTCAAGTCTTTGACATACATAGCATCTCTTACCACAAAGCTTTGCTCTTGCCCATTTTCAATCACTTTAATTCTCACGTCACCCATACCTGTAATTTTACTCAAATCTCCATTTGCAAGACATAAATTTTTATCTATAGCCCTCATTTGCAGAAATCCTTCTTTATTAGCTGTCATGTGGGAAGTACATCCGCTATCTAGGCACCAATCGTTGGATGCGTCCAAACAATTTAAAGATACGTCCGTGGTATTAAACAACGAATTTTCAAATCGCCTTTCCTCTTCATCAGCCAAATTAGCATTTTGTTTTGATCGACAGTTTCTCGCAAAATGTCCAAATTTACCACATTTAAAGCATCCCTGCTTCTTCTTGCTAGAGTCTACATTTTGTCTTCCTCTTCTTTCAGTGAATTGTTTGGAATTTGCTTCGTTTTTCCTATGCTTTGTGTACAAGGCATTTTGATCATTTCGCTCTGATTTTGTTCTACGGGACTGGTCTTCTTCCAAAATTTTGACTCTCAATACGTCTGGAGTCGGCAATTCATCCCTTGTTTCGAGAGCACATCGAAATGTCTCAAAAGAATCAGGCAAGCTGTATAACAGCAAAATTGCAAGCAGGTCGTCCCCAATAGTCACATTTATTTCCTTCAGTTTACTCACTGCGTCAAAGAAATCATTGATGTGGTCACGAGCACTTTCATTCTCTTTCATTCGAGCCAACGCAACTCTTTTCAACAACGTTGCTTTTCTTGCAGGACCCTTAGATTGAAATGTTGCTTCCAACTTTAACCAGATTTCTCGCGATGTCGAGCATTCGGAAATTAAGCCCAATTCTGAGGGTGCAATTGATAACGATAAATCTGCACAAGCCTTCTGGTCCGTCGTTTTCCATTTCGCAGCGGCATCACCATTTGGACATATTATTGTGCCATCCACATATGACCATAAGTCGTTTTTAATCAATATAGCCCTCATTTGAAGTTTCCAAGTATCATAATTTCCGGCATTTAACGGCTCTATGCGAACAATATTTCCAGACATGACTAATTTTTTCCTTTGTGTACAGCTCGCGGTTTCACTATTTTATCTTTATTCATGCACAATTTGCCCAACACTTTTATTCTGGGCCCATAACCTATTGTTTATTTAGCCAAACGTTTATTTTAGAAATCAAAAATACAATGAGAATGTGTAAAAATCTATTTGACAACATAAATTGTTTTTCATCAGTTTCATAGCCTACTAAGATTAAGTTAGAAAAAATTTCTTAAAGTATATTTTATGCAAAGTACTTCGAATATTTCAACACAAATAACCTTAATATTTTATATTGAAAAACTGATTACAGACTGAAAAAAAAACACTATTAGAATTTAAGTTTGACAATTGTAAAAAGAGGAGAAAAATAACAACAATTAAAATAAGATTTATAAAATTTATAATTACAGATAATGGATAAAGAATATTAAAATTGAAAATATGAAAAAGAGAAACAAAAACAAAAAATTGAACGAAAATTTTATAACAAATAAAAGAAAGTTATAAATAAAAGTACATATTGCATAAAAATAAGGGTACATATTGCATGAAAACGAAAACAAATTTTAAGAATTAAAACTAGCTAGCAAACAGTTTAGAGTAAAATAAAACAAATGATAAAGAATCTTGTTTAATTATTACTCAAAAACGAGATAACATTTTTCTTAAAGGCATCTGCATTACTTATACATTGGATATTATAAGTAAGTGAGTTCCACAGACGGATGGAGTTAATAAAAAATTGCCACTCAGAGACCAAACAGCTATGACGAAGCAAAATTAATCTTTTTCCTCTATTAAATCTTGAAAAACGCAGGCGTTGAAATAAATGCACCGGGTGACCACTATAAATAATCCTATGCAAGAAAATAAGGACTCTTAACTTAAGTAGATTGTGAAATGTCATGTCATACAAGCATACTGAGAAAGCCGAAACACTGTCATATCTTCGTATACCATATACGTAGCGGGTAATGCTATTGAACGTCCTATTCATTCTCTGCATACTTAGGGCATCGCACTTAGCAAAAAGTTCACATCCGTAAAGCATAATGGACATCAAGAATGACTTGGCTAAGATAACCCTTATTCTTAACGGAGTACAACGTTGTGACTGCCATAATGTCCGAAGTATTGAATATACACGGCCACACATAGCGGTAATATGGTCAGACCACGTCAGAGTGCTGTTGAACATCACCCCAAGATTTCTGGCACGCTCCACTATCCCAATCGTCTGATTATCTATCCTTATGTCAACATTAACTCTAGACCTCACTGTTCGCCCTTTAATCACCAAACACTTAGATTTCATTGGGTTAATAGTAAGACCATTGGCCTGTGCCCACATTGATATCCTTCCAAGATCCTCATTCAATAGAGCCTCACAACTACCAATTGATGACGGTTCGCACCCTATATATAACTGAACATCATCAGCATACATTCGCATCCGACAATGTCTCACCTGCGTAGGTAGATCATTAGAGTATAGGGAGAAGAGCAAGGGTCCTAATATTGAACCTTGCGGAACACCTCTGTTTACCAACCGCACCTGTGATTGCCTGTCCCCAATCCTGACATATTGATACCTATCCGAGAGGTATGATGAAATTAATCTTGCCGACGTGTTTGAAAACCCAAAGAAATTGCGTAATTTAGCACAAAGTAAATCGTGGTCTACGGTGTCAAATGCTTTAGAATGATCTAAAAGCACTAGCAACACATATTTCCTTTCATCCATAAAGCGCCTGATATCCTCCGACACGTCAACAAGGGCTGTAATACAACTATTCTTCCGTCGAAATCCAGACTGTGAGTCCGTTAACAAGGCATTCGTACGCAAGTACTCATCCATTTGATCCCTCAACACACGCTCAAGTGCCTTTGATAGAAATGGCAGAATCGCTACGGGTCTGTAATCTCCGCCTGTCTTCGGTACAGGAACTATCCGTGCTACCTTCCACCTACTTGGATAATAACTATTGGTTATTATCCTATTAAATATGAAGGTAATAAAGGGGAGGAGTACACCATCAGCACCTATAGAGTTCGATCTTATGGACATGATACTTTCCAGAACATGCATCTCCTCCACTCCAATGAACTCAAAACGATCATCAAAAGCAACGGTTGTCATATCATAGAAGGAGGAATCAGCGTCCCGCATGGGAATGTCCAAAAACTTCGCGTTAATATCGTCAACATCAATTGATTCATCATCCACATAACTATCCTTTCTACCGACATCAAGCTCGCGTACCAAACCCCATATTCGCCTTGATCCAACAGCATCACCAAATTTGGACATATAGTACTCAGACTTAGCCTTCTTTATCTCATCCTGAGCCTTCCTCCTAGCATCACAGTACTCACCGCGTAGTTCAGGAGTCCTATATCTCTTCCACCTCCTGTAGGCAACATCCCTCACTCTTAAGGCATTTGCAACCTGACCTATAGAAAATTTTGTCAAAATTTTATTTCTATAGAAAATTTTGTCAAAATTTTATTTCTATAGAAAATTTCGTCAAAATTTATTTATTTCTATAGAAAATTTTGTCAAAATTTTATTTCTATAGAAAATTTTTGTCAAAATTTTATATCTATAGAAAATTTTGTCAAAATTTTATTTCTATAGAAAATTTTGTCAACATTTTATTTCTATAGAAAATTTTGTCAACATTTTATTTCTATAGAAAATTTTGTCAAAATTGTATTTCTATAGAAAATTTTGTCAAAATTTTATGTCTATAGAAAATTATGTCAAAATTTTATTTCTATAGAAAATTTTGTCAAAATTTTATTTCTATAGAAAATGTTATCAAAATTTTATTTCTATAGAAAATTTCATCAAAATTTATTTATTTCTATAGAAAATTTTGTCAAAATTTTATTTCTATAGAAAATTTTTGTCAAAGTTTTATATCTATAGAAAATTTTGACAAAATTTATTTATTTCTATAGAAAATTTTGTCAAAATTTTATTTCTATAAAAAAATTTTGTCAAAATTTTATTTCTATAGAAAATTTTGTCAAAATTTTATTTCAATAGAAAGTTTTGTCAAAATTTTATTTCTATAGAAAATTTTTGTCAAACTTGTATTTCCATAGAAAATTTTGTCAAAATTTTATTTCTATAGAAAATTTTGTCAACATTTTATTTCTATAGAAAATTTTGTCAAAATTTTATTTCTATAGAAAATTTTGTCAAAATTTTATTTCTATAGAAAATTTTGTCAACATTTTATTTCTATAGAAAATTTTGTCAAAATGTTATTTTGTTAGCAAATTTAGTCAAAATTTTATGTCTATAGAAAATTATGTCAAAATTTTATTTCTATAGAAAATTTTGTCAAAATTTTATTTCTATAGAAAATTTTGTCAAAATTTTATTTCTATAGAAAATTTTGTCAAAAATTTATTTTTATAGAAAATTTTGACAAAGTTTTATTTCTATAGAAAATTTTGTCAACATTTGATTTCTATAGAAAATTTTGTCAAGATTTTATTTCTATAGAAAATTTTTGTCAAAATTGTATTTCCATAGAAAATTTTGTCAAAAGGTTATTTCTATAGAAAATTTTTGTCAAAATTTTATATATATAGAACATTTTGTCAAAATTTTATTTCTATAGAAAATTTTGTCAAAATTTTATTTCTACAGAAAATTTTTGTCAAAATTTTATTTCTATAGAAAATTTTGTCAAAATTTTATTTCTATAAACAATTTTGTCAAAATTTTATTTCTATAGAAATTTTTGTCAAAATTTATTTATTTCTATAGAAAATTTTGTCAAAATTTTATTTCTATAGAAAATTTTGACAAAGTTTTATTTCTATAGAAAATTTTGTCAAAATTTTATTTCTATAGAAAATTTTGTCAAAATTTTATTTCCATAGAAAAATTTTTTAAATTTTATTTCCATAGGAAATTTTGTCAAAATTTTATTTCCATAAAAAATTTTTGTCAAACTTTTATTTCTATAGAAAATTTTGTCAAGATTTTATGTCAAAAAAATTTTTTTTTCAAAATTTTATTTCTATAGAAAATTTTGTCAAAATTTTATTTCTATAGAAAAATTTTGTCAAAATTTTATTTCAATAGAAAATTTTGTCAAAATTTTATTTCTATAGAAAATTTTGTCAAAATTTTATTTCTATAGAAAATTATGTCAAAATTTTATTTCTATAGAAAATTTTGTGAAAAATTTTATTTCTATAGAAAATTTTGTCAAAATTTTATTTCTATAGAAAATTTTGTCAAAATTTTATTTCTATAGAAAATTTTGTCAAAATTTTATTTCTATAGAAAATTCTGTCAAAATTTATTTATTTCTATAGAAAATTTTGTCAAAATTTTATTTCTGTAGAAAATTTTTGTCAAAATTTTATATCTATAGAAAATTTTGTCAAAATTTTATTTCTATAGAAAATTTTTGTCAAAATTTTATATCTATAGAAAATTTTGTCAAAATTTTATTTCTATAGAAAATTTTGTCAAAATTTTATTTCTATAGAAAATTTTGTCAAAATGTTATTTTGTTAGCAAATTTAGTCAAAATTTTATGTCTATAGAAAATTATGTCAAAATTTTATTTCTATAGAAAATTTTGTCAAAATTTTATTTCTATAGAAAATTTTGTCAAAATTTTATTTCTATAGAAAATTTTGTCAAAAATTTATTTTTATAGAAAAGTGTGTCAAGATTGTATTTCCATAGAAAATTTTGTCAAAATTTTATTTCTATAGAAAATTTTTTCAAAATTTTATTTCCATAGAAAAATTTTTTAAATTTTATTTCCATAGAAAATTTTGTCAAAATTTTATTTCCATAAAAAATTTTTGTCAAACTTTTATTTCTATAGAAAATTTTGTCAAGATTTTATGTCTATAGAAAATTTTTGTCAAAATTTTATTTATATAGAAAATTTAATCAAAAAATAAAAAAAACCTAGAATTTTAATATATAAAGAAAATTTTTTATAGAAATTAAATTTTCTTTATATATTAAAATTCTGATATCCTCCGACACGTCAATTCTGATATCCTCCGACACGTCAACAAGGGCTGTAATACAACTATTCTTCCGTCGAAATCCAGACTGTGAGTCCGTTAACAAGGCATTCGTACGCAAGTACTCATCCATTTGATCCCTCAACACACGCTCAAGTGCCTTTGATAGAAATGGCAGAATCGCTACGGGTCTGTAATCTCCGCCTGTCTTCGGTACAGGAACTATCCGTGCTACCTTCCACCTACTTGGATAATAACTATTGGTTATTATCCTATTAAATATGAAGATAATAAAGGGGAGGAGTTCACGCAATATTATCCTGATAAACCTAGGGTCTACACCATCAGCACCTATAGAGTTCGATCTTATGGACATGATACTTTCCAGAACATGCATCTCCTCCACTCCAATGAACTCAAAACGATCATCAAAAGCAACGGTTGTCATATCATAGAAGGAGGAATCAGCGTCCCGCATGGGAATGTCCAAAAACTTCGCGTTAATATCGTCAACATCAATTGATTCATCATCCACATAACTATCCTTTCTACCGACATCAAGCTCGCGTACCAAACCCCATATTCGCCTTGATCCAACAGCATCACCAAATTTGGACATATAGTACTCAGACTTAGCCTTCTTTATCTCATCCTGAGCCTTCCTCCTAGCATCACAGTACTCACCGCGTAGTTCAGGAGTCCTATATCTCTTCCACCTCCTGTAGGCAACATCCCTCACTCTTAAGGCATTTGCAACCTGACCTATAGAAAATTTTGTCAAAATTTTATTTCTATAGAAAATTTTGTCAAAATTTTATTTCTATAGAAAATTTCGTCAAAATTTATTTATTTCTATAGAAAATTTTGTCAAAATTTTATTTCTATAGAAAATTTTTGTCAAAATTTTATATCTATAGAAAATTTTGTCAAAATTTTATTTCTATAGAAAATTTTGTCAACATTTTATTTCTATAGAAAATTTTGTCAACATTTTATTTCTATAGAAAATTTTGTCAAAATTGTATTTCTATAGAAAATTTTGTCAAAATTTTATGTCTATAGAAAATTATGTCAAAATTTTATTTCTATAGAAAATTTTGTCAAAATTTTATTTCTATAGAAAATGTTATCAAAATTTTATTTCTATAGAAAATTTCATCAAAATTTATTTATTTCTATAGAAAATTTTGTCAAAATTTTATTTCTATAGAAAATTTTTGTCAAAGTTTTATATCTATAGAAAATTTTGACAAAATTTATTTATTTCTATAGAAAATTTTGTCAAAATTTTATTTCTATAAAAAAATTTTGTCAAAATTTTATTTCTATAGAAAATTTTGTCAAAATTTTATTTCAATAGAAAGTTTTGTCAAAATTTTATTTCTATAGAAAATTTTTGTCAAACTTGTATTTCCATAGAAAATTTTGTCAAAATTTTATTTCTATAGAAAATTTTGTCAAAATTTTATTTCTATAGAAAATTTTGTCAAAATTTTATTTCTATAGAAAATTTTGTCAACATTTTATTTCTATAGAAAATTTTGTCAAAATTTTATTTCTATAGAAAATTTTTGTCAAAATTGTATTTCCATAGAAAATTTTGTCAAAATTTTATTTCTATAGAAAATTTTGTCAACATTTTATTTCTATAGAAAATTTTGTCAAAATGTTATTTTGTTAGCAAATTTAGTCAAAATTTTATGTCTATAGAAAATTATGTCAAAATTTTATTTCTATAGAAAATTTTGTCAAAATTTTATTTCTATAGAAAATTTTGTCAAAATTTTATTTCTATAGAAAATTTTGTCAAAAATTTATTTTTATAGAAAATTTTGACAAAGTTTTATTTCTATAGAAAATTTTGTCAACATTTGATTTCTATAGAAAATTTTGTCAAGATTTTATTTCTATAGAAAATTTTTGTCAAAATTGTATTTCCATAGAAAATTTTGTCAAAAGGTTATTTCTATAGAAAATTTTTGTCAAAATTTTATATATATAGAACATTTTGTCAAAATTTTATTTCTATAGAAAATTTTGTCAAAATTTTATTTCTACAGAAAATTTTTGTCAAAATTTTATTTCTATAGAAAATTTTGTCAAAATTTTATTTCTATAAACAATTTTGTCAAAATTTTATTTCTATAGCAATTTTTGTCAAAATTTATTTATTTCTATAGAAAATTTTGTCAAAATTTTATTTCTATAGAAATGATATGTAAAGAAAATTATATTTCTATAAAAATTCTGTCAAAATTATATTTCTATAAAAATTCTGTCAAAATTTTATTTCTATAGAAAATTTTGTCAAAATTTTATTTCATTATTGATTTCTGTTTTTGACTTCTGCTTAAAATCTTGCATTGACTAAACTACAAATGTAGCTTATCAAATTTGTAGTTTAGTCAATGCATGGCTTCAAGTTAATTCTATAGAAAATTTTTGTCAAAATGTTATTTTGTTAGCAAATTTTGTCAAAATTTTATTTCTATAGAAAATTTTATCAAAATTTATTTCTATAGAAAATTTTATCAAAATATATGTCTATAGAAAAGTTTGTCAAAATTGTATTTTCATAGAAAATTTTGTCAAAATGTTATTTTGTTAGCAAATTTTGTCAAAATTTTACTTCTATAGAAAATTTTTGTCAAAATTTTATTTCTATAGAAAATTTCTTTCAAAATTTCATTTCTATAGAAAATTTTGTCAAAATTTTATTTCTATAGAAAATTTTGTCAAAATTGTATTTCCATAGAAAATTTTGTCAAAATGTTATTTTGTTAGCAAATTTTGTCAAGATTTTATTTCTATAGAAAATTTTTGTCAAAATTTTATTTCTATAGAAAATTTTTGTCAAAATTTTATTTCTATAGAAAATTTTTGTCAAAATTTTATTTCTATAGAAAATTTTGTCAAGATTTTATTTCTTTAGAAAATTTTTGTCAAAATTGTATTTCCATAGCAAATTTTGTCAAAATTTTATTTCTATAGAAAATTTTGTCAAATTTTATTTCTATAGAAAATTTTTGTCAAAATTTTATTCCTATAGAAAATTTTGTCACAATTTTATTTCTATAGAAAATTTTGTCAAAATTTTATTTCAATAGAAAATTTTGTCAAAATTTTATTTCTATAGAAAATTTTTGTCAAAATTTTATTTCTCTAGAAAATTTTGTTAAAATTTTATTTCTATAGAAAATTTTTGTCAAAATTTTATTTCTATAGAAAATTTTGTCACAATTTTATTTCTATAGAAAATGTTGTCAAATTTTATTTCTATAGAAAATTTTGTGAAAATTTTATTTCTATAGAAAATTTTGTCACAATTTTATTTCTATAGAAAATTTTGTCAAAATTTTATTTCTATAGAAAATTTTGTCAAAATTTTATTTCAATAGAAAATTTTGTCAAAATTTTATTTCTATAGAAAATTTTTGTAAAAATTTTATTTCTATAGAAAATTTTTGTCAAAATTTTATTTCTCTAGAAAATTTTGTTAAAATTTTATTTCTATAGAAAATTTTTGTCAACATTTTATTTCTATAGAAAATTTTGTCAAAATTTTATTTCTATAGAAAATTTTGTCAAAATTTTATTTCTATAGAAAATTTCGTCAAAATTTATTTATTTCTATAGAAAATTTTGTCAAAATTTTATTTCTATAGAAAATGTTTGTCAAAATTTTATATCTATAGAAAATTTTGTCAAAATTTTATTTCTATAGAAAATTTTGTCAACATTTTATTTCTATAGAAAATTTTGTCAACATTTTATTTCTATAGAAAATTTTGTCAAAATTGTATTTCTATAGAAAATTTTGTCAAAATTTTATGTCTATAGAAAATTATGTCAAAATTTTATTTCTATAGAAAATTTTGTCAAAATTTTATTTCTATAGAAAATTTTGTCAAAATTTTATTTCTATAGAAAATTTTGTCAAAATTTTATTTCTATAGAAAATTTTGTCAACATTTTATTTCTATAGAAAATTTTGTCAAAATTTTATTTCTATAGAAAATTTTGTCAAAATTTTATTTCTATAGAAAATTTTGTCAACATTTCATTTCTATAGAAAATTTTGTCAAAATGTTATTTTGTTAGCAAATTTAGTCAAAATTTTATGTCTATAGAAAATTATGTCAAAATTTTATTTCTATAGAAAATTTTGTCAAAATTTTATTTCTATAGAAAATTTTGTCAAAAATTTATTTTTATAGAAAATTTTGACAAAGTTTTATTTCTATAGAAAATTTTGTCAACATTTGATTTCTATAGAAAATTTTGTCAAGATTTTATTTCTATAGAAAATTTTTGTCAAAATTGTATTTCCATAGAAAATTTTGTCAAAAGTTTATTTCTATAGAAAATTTTTGTCAAAATTTTATATATATAGAACATTTTGTCAAAATTTTATTTCTATAGAAAATTTTGTCAAAATTTTATTTCTATAAACAATTTTGTCAAAATTTTATTTCTATAGCAATTTTTGTCAAAATTTATTTATTTCTATAGAAAATTTTGTCAAAATTTTATTTCTATAGAAAATTTTGACAAAGTTTTATTTCTATAGAAAATTTTGTCAAAATTTTATTTCTATAGAAAATTTTGTCAAAATTTTATTTCCATAGAAAAATTTTTTAAATTTTATTTCCATAGGAAATTTTGTCAAAATTTTATTTCCATAAAAAATTTTTGTCAAACTTTTATTTCTATAGAAAATTTTGTCAAGATTTTATGTCAAAAAAATTTTTTTTTCAAAATTTTATTTCTATAGAAAATTTTGTCAAAATTTTATTTCTATAAAAAAATTTTGTCAAAATTTTATTTCTATAGAAAATTTTGTCAAAATTTTATTTCTATAGAAAATTTTGTCAAAATTTTATTTCTATAGAAAATTATGTCAAAATTTTATTTCTATAGAAAATTTTGTCAAAATTTTATTTCTATAGAAAATTTTGTCAAAATTTTATTTCTATAGAAAATTTCGTCAAAATTTATTTATTTCTATAGAAAATTTTGTCAAAATTTTATTTCTATAGAAAATTTTTGTCAAAATTTTTTTCTATAGAAAATTTTGTCAACATTTTATTTCTATAGAAAATTTTGTCAACATTTTATTTCTATAGAAAATTTTGTCAAAATTGTATTTCTATAGAAAATTTTTGTCAAAATTTTATTTCTATAGAAAATTTTGTCAAAATTTTATGTCTATAGAAAATTATGTCAAAATTTTATTTCTATAGAAAATTTTGTCAAAATTTTATTTCTATAGAAAATGTTATCAAAATTTTATTTCTATAGAAAATTTTATCAAAATTTATTTATTTCTATAGAAAATTTTGTCAAAATTTTATTTCTATAGAAAATTTTTGTCAAAATTTTATATCTATAGAAAATTTTGTCAAAATTTATTTATTTCTATAGAAAATTTTGTCAAAATTTTATTTCTATAAAAAAATTTTGTCAAAATTTTATTTCTATAGAAAATTTTGTCAAAATTTTATTTCAATAGAAAGTTTTGTCAAAATTTTATTTCTATAGAAATTTTTTGTAAAAATTTTATTTCTATAGAAAATTTTTGTCAAAATTTTATTTCTATAGAAAATTTTGTCAACATTTTATTTCTATAGAAAATTTTGTCAAGATTTTATTTCTATAGAAAATTTTGTCAACATTTTGTTTCTATGGAAAATTTTGTCAAAATTATATTTCTGTAGAAAAATTTGTCAAAACTTTATTTCTATAGAAAATTTTGTTAAGATTTTATTTCTATAGAAAATTTTTGTCAAGATTTTATTTCTATAGAAAATTTTTGTCAAAATTGTATTTCCATAGAAAATTTTGTCAAAAGTTTATTTCTATAGAAAATTTTTGTCAAAATTTTATATCTATAGAAAATTTTGTCAAAATTTTATTTCTATAGAAAATTTTGTAAAAATTTTATTTCTATTAAAAAATTTTGTCAAAATTTTATTTCTATAGAAAATTTTATCAAAATTTTATTTCTATAGAAAATTTTGTCAACATTTTATTTCTATAGAAAATTTTTGTCAAAATTGTATTTCCATAGAAAATTTTTCAAAAGTTTATTTCTATCGAAAATTTTTGTCAAAATTTTATATCTATAGAAACTTTTGTCAAAAATTTATTTTTATAGAAAAGTTTGTCAAAATTGTATTTCCATAGAAAATTTTGTCAAAATTTTATTTCTATAGAAAATTTTGTCAAAATTTTATTTCCATAGAAAAATTTTTTAAATTTTATTTCCATAGAAAATTTTGTCAAAATTTTATTTCCATAAAAAAATTTTGTCAAACTTTTATTTCTCTAGAAAATTTTGTCAAAATTTTATTTCCATAGAAACGTTTGTCATAATTTTATTTCCATAGAAAATTTTGTCAAAACTTTATTTCGTTAGAAAATTTAATCAAAAAATAAAAAAATCTATAATTTTAATATATAAAGAAAAATTTTCTATAGAAATAGAAAATGCTGCTGAATTGAATTGTATTGAATTGACATATACTGAATTCATGCCGAGTAGTAAGAATTTTAATTTATATTCCAACAGTAAGAAATCCGGTGATGATGAATACGATTTGGGCCATCAAATAATCCCAACGTAGCAAACTTTAAAAAAACTGCTACACTTTTTCCGTAATCAGCGTTGTTACCCGTTATCTCAGTAAGTGAATCACGATGATTATCTACCAGATACAAAAATATCGCTCATATCTAATGATATCCGCCTCTCTGTATTTTATATTATTATGTTTTGTTTTACGAAAATTTGCTATTTTCCACTATACATATAGTTTAACTAGCATCCCAGTATGTTAGTTGACAACATTGATTTTTTTCGATCCTGTTGTGTTTCTCTGGTTTGATCGAGAGAGACCAAGAAGATTTAAAGAGAAAAGTGCAACAGTGATGATAACTGGAGGCTAATCACGGCATTCGATATCGAGAACTTTTGATCGAAATCAAAATTTTTTGGATCACGGGACTCGATATCGAGTTTTTTTGATCAAAAATTTTTTCGATTGGTAAATAGCAATCGTAAAACATTTTTCACATGTATTTGTCATCGTTTTCGCCACATAGGAATAGCGAAAGTTTTAAGACGGCAGATAATTGTAAAGCGATATGGATTCCGCTAACTTAATTGTGTTATTTCATTTTGTTCTGCTTCGTGTTTTGCTGTTGGCAATGCTAAAGAAATTGCATCAAATTTCGATCGAATGCCGTGATCCAAACTTTTAATCGTATCGACAATTTTTTCGATACGATTAATTAATTCGATATCGAATGCTGTGATTAGCCCCCTATTCGAAAATTAGTACGTGTCACTACATATGCTTAAAGGCTGTTACCCGTTTTCGTACAAATTACTGTATCAATCTTCCCGATACAAAAATATCGCTCATCTATAATGTTATCCGTTTGTCTGTATTTGAAATTATAATCACTGTTCAATAATGCCGCGTTTTGGTGTTTGCCGGACCATTTTCTGATAGAGCCTTAACAATTTGGTATCTGGTATTAATTGAAGACTCCAAGAACCCAATTTTCTTGACATCGGTTCAATTTATTTAGTATAGCAATAATATACGAGTATAGCGATCTGCGGATTTTAGATCCTGATCACCTAGACTTTTTACTGGATATGCTTGAATTTTAAAAATCGAATATAAATTGTAATCCTATAGCACCAGTAATTAAATACAACTTATGTAGGATATCATTTAGTCGGATTGGCACACACCTTTAGCTCTTTCTCACTTGTTAGATGTTTTGCATATGTTTGATGAAAGAATTATATGATTTTTTTTTTTTCAATGTGCCATTATGACGACGAGTAAACAAAATCACGCATAAACACACGCCCTCGTGAATTTCTTACACTGTTTTTTCGTATACAATTTTCTTTTTGGTCTATTCTCAACGAAATGTGCTATTTTTAGAAACGTCTACAAAAATCGGCGAAATAACGGCCTTTTCACGATGAATTCATCAAAATTTGTGTTTCTTTACGCGTGAACCCGTTGTCAAATCAGTCAGCGCGCGCACTCTAACAGCCACGATCTACTGAATTGTTTGTTGTTTGCACCGCCAGACAAAGGCGAATACAGGCGGGTACATATTAGACGCCACAACGTGTGTGTCATCATCTATCGATCCAATGCGATGCGATGCACCACCACCACCGGTGAGAGGTGCAGCAGATCGATAGCTAGTGGGCAGGCTAACTGTCTATCGTACTGCCGGGCTGTCGACTTGTTCACCTAGCAGCCGACATCTTTTAAACGATGCTACTGCTGGTGATGAATTTCATAAATGTTGCTGCTCTTGCTCCCCCTTTTAAGGTTGTGGTATGAAATGGCCAAACATGCTATGTGCATTAATGTTCACAAGCATTAGCTCTCATTAAAATCAACTCTCAGTATCTCACTAAACAGATTTGTTGTTGTTCTTGTTTTTTTTTTTTTGCTCTACGTTAAGACGATGATGCCACAGAAAAAGAGATTTTTATGTTTTTGAGTTTCTTGTCAAACGCCCACACAAAGCCATCAAAGTGACAAATGCATGTAGGCATATGAGCACACATTCACATATACAAAAATTAGCATTGAGCACAAGAGTATATGTGGTCGTGCCCCCCAACGAAACAATATCCAAAAACGCACAAAATGAAAAGAAATCATTCACAGTGGCAAAAAACATTAAAAATCAATTACGAAAGGGCTACATTAAGGTGGGTCGACATACATAGAAAATCACAAAAATATATTCTGAGACAAAACGGCAAATTATATCGGAAAAGGGTTGGTCAAAAGAGAGCCACCGTGGTCCAATGGTTAGTATGTCCGATTTGCATAATCAGTGTCCAGTTTCGAACGAACACCAAAACAAGTATATACGGCCTAAGTTCGGCCAGGCCGAATCTTATGTACCCTCCACCATGGATTGAGTAGGAACTTCTACGAAAGACTGTAATCCACAATCGAATTACTTGGGTTGTGGTATCTTAAAACTTCTTAACATCGTTTTCTAAATTGTGATTTAGTCCATACATGGTATATATTAGACAAAAAAGTTATGTATAGATAAGTCTACAAATAATTACGAATCGATATGGACTTTTTGTACGTAGAGAGCCAGAATTGAAATATATGGGGGTCGCTTATATGGGGGCTATATACAATTATGAACTTGATATGGACCAATTTTTGTGTGATTGGGGATCGATTTATCTGAGGGCCATATATAACTACACTAATAGAAAAAATTACGTTCCATAGTGGTGAACGGATGGTGACAAAATGAAACTGAAACGTTCACAAAAAATCAAAACGGAATGTTCACAATTTCGTCCACGGGCGTTCACGATTTCATGAACGGCATTCGTTTTTCTTTGGCCATGAAAGGTCTTAAAATAATTGTTAGACGTTATTATAACAACTCCCTCGGTGGTGCAATGTGCTAAGGCGACTGTTAACGCGTATGGTGCAGAAAACACAGGTTCGAGTCACGCTAGCGGAAATCTTTTTTTAAATTTTGTTTATAACGTCGTAACCATAACGTTACAGATCATGAACGCTGGTTATCGTTTTGACAACGCATGGTGTCATTTTATCGTTGTCAGATAGACACCGCCTGTTCACAGTGTGACACCACATGTGTATTGATTCACTTTCATGAACGAATCGTTTTGAAATGAGCACGCCGTGCATGATTTTTCCTATGAGTGTATAGACCGATATGGACCTAGTTAGGCATGGTTGTTAACGACCATATTCTAGCACAATGTACTAAATTTCAACTCACTCGTATGAAATTTGCTCCTCCAAGAGGCTCAAAAACCAAATCTCGGGATCGGTTTATATGGGGCTATGTATGATTATGGACTGATATGGACCACTTTTGGCATGGTTGTTAAATATCATATACTATCACCACGTACCAAATTTCAAGCAGATCGGATGAATTTTGCTTCTCCAAAAGGCACCGGAGGTCAAACGTGGGGATCGGTTTATATGGGATCTATATATAATTATGGACTGATAGGAACCAATTCCTGCATGGTTATTGGATACCATATACTAACATCACGTACCAAATTTCAACCGAATGGGAAGAATTTTGCTCTTCCAAGGGGCTCTGGAGGTCAAATCTGGTGATCGGTTTTTATGGGCCCTATATATAATTATGGACCGATATCGACCAATTTTTGCATGGGAGTTTGAGGCCATATATTAAAGCCACGTACCAAATTTCAATTAAATCAGATGAATTTTGGTCTTCCAAGAAGCTCCGGAGGTCAAATCTGGTGATCGGTTTATATGGGGGCTATATATAATTATGGACCGATGTGGACCAATTTTTGCATGGTAGTGAGAGACCATATACTAACATCACGTACCAAATTTCAGCCGGATCGCATGAAATTTGCTTCTCTTAGCGGCCTCGCAAGCCAAATCGGGGGATCGGTTTATATTGGGGCTATATATAATTATGGACCGATGTGGATCAATTTTTGCATGGTTGCTAGAGACCATATACTGACACCATGTACCAAATTTCAGCCGGATCGGATGAAATTTGCTTCTCTTAGAAGCCACGCAAGCTAAATCGGGGGATCGGTTTATATGGGGGCTATATATAATTATGGACCGATGTGGACCAATTTTTGCATGGTTGCTAGAGACCATATACTGACACCATGTATCAAATTTCAGCCGGATCGGACGAAATTTGCTTCTCTTACATGCCTCGCAAGCCAAATTTTGGGGTCCGTTTATATGGGGGCTATACGTAAAAGTGGACCGATATGGCCCATTTGCAATACCATCTGACCTACATCAATAGCAACTACTTGTGCCAAGTTTCAAGTCGACAGCTTGTTTCGTTCGGAAGTTAGCGTGATTTCAACCGACGGACGGACGAACGGACGGACATGCTCAGATCGACTCAGAATTTCACCACGACCCAGAATATATACATTATGAGGTCTTAGAGCAATATTTCGATGTGTTACAAACGGAATGACAAAGTTAATATACCCCCCATCCTATGGTGGAGGGTATAAAAATTTTCATCGGATTATTCCTTCGCAGTACTGCTGGTGACATTTCTGAGTGTTTCAAAGCTTCTCTGGCAGAGTATAACATAGTAAAGGGTTATATTTTTTACTTTTCTTTTATTGCATTGTTCACAAGCAAAACTATGTGGGAAATAACATCAAATTTTGGAATCAGTTTAGATTTGTTCAAATTGGCTAAGTTTGGCATTATGGTCTTCGGTATGGTATTTTGGCCCATTCCCGGCAAGACGCCGTCTTCAGATGGTCGACACTCTCGAAAAAGCCCCAGGCGCAATGGTGCTGAATCCTGTTCGAATGTCAATGGTCTGCCAGGCCATCAATATTATCTTTAGGACGAATGAAGTAAGAGCAAACACGCACAAAACAACAATAATGATTGAATAGTAGAAAATTTTGTCAACATTTTATTTCTATAGGAAATTTTGTCAAAATTTTATTTCTATAGAAAATTGTATCAAAATTTTATTTCTATAAAAAATTTTATCAAAATTTTATTTCTATAAAAAATTGTATCAAAATTTTATTTCTATAGAAAATTTTCTCAAAATATAGAAAATTTATAATTGTAATGATATGTAGAGAAAATTTTATTTCTATAGAAAATTCTGTCAAAATTTTATTTCTATAGAAAATTGTATCAAAATGTTATTTCTATAAAAAATTGTATCAAAAGCTTATTTCTATAGAAAATTTTCTCAAAATATAGAAAATTTATAATTGTAATGATATGTAGAGAAAATTTTATTTCTATAGAAAATTCTGTCAAAATTTTGAATTAAATTGTATTGGCATACACAGAATTCAAGCTGAGTAGTAAGAGTTTTAAATTATATTCCAACAGTAAGAAATTATAAATACGATAAATACGATTTGGACATTCGAACCGGAATCCTGTTTGAAAGTCGATGGTCTGCGGCCGAAAAGTTTGGCAGCCCAGGGCTTCAATATTGTCTTTAGGACATTTTTTCGAAAATATTCGGTATTTAATTTGGTCGAGGAATACGAGTGAGGAGCGACAACCGGCTGCGATTGAGTTCTGGTGGTCGATCGAAGGTGCAAAATTTTTAGCAGAGTTCTTGGGCAAGTTAAACCAATCATTCTTTTGTTCACACACTGCTCAGACTGGAATGCCTTCTCATTGCAAAAAACCAAATTCGGTAACTGGTCACTTTCGTTCAATCGAAGCAACTGTGTGGCTCTTTACAATCTAACTTTTTATTGTGAGATCTTACCCTCTTTTGAAACTTCAATGAATTATTTCTCAATACACTGAAAAAAATATTGTCCTGAGGTCAAAGATTTCATGTCTTTAAAATGCGAATGCAAATTTTGCTTAGCACGGAAGACGAAATTCTCTACCATAAAGTTTTTTTCCTTGTCCAAAAGTCGATAAACTTTTCAATGAAGTCGTATTATCCTTATAATTAAGTGATTTCACTTAAAAATGGGTATCATAACATGAAAGCAAAAATGTTTGGGCTAAGGTCAACTTGACTTTAATAACTCAGAAAAATTCTTTACATTTAATGAAATTGTCTTTAAATTTGTTGCCTTTTTGCATCTTGACTACAAAGCAAAAAATCGTTCAAATATAGGACATATTTTTCAACACTTCATTTTAAAGACGTTTATTACTTGAAACATATCATAATTTCTACTGGAAGTCAAGTCTTAATTTGGAAAATAAAGTTGTCGTTAACTCGTTTTTAAAGGACTTTGATAGTATATGAAGAAAAAAGCTGAAAAAGCGAAAAATTAAAATTTGCTTCCTAGAAGCAAGTACACAAAATCCAAATTTAAAAGAGAATTGTGTCTTAAAAGTATCCTTACTTGTATTCTCCGCTTCTTTGGCTCGGAATCAATACCAATATTTTTAAAGTAAAGACAAAATCTTTGGAACCGGGCATGCTTTTTTTTCAGTGTCCGTGCGGCTTTTGTTGTCGTGATATCTTCAGCTGACGAGTAAGTTTTCTAACATATCATGGCGGCTTCGATTTCGATCTACTCCGTCTCCCAATTTTCGAAACATTTCTGGTGTCTTTTTTTCATCCACTTTTTGGATGTAATGCAACACTGCCAGTATCACGGTAATGAGCAATGGTACGAGTGACAAAAGATTTATTCACATTTTAATGCTGGAGGGCTCTAACCATAGCCAAATGCAGCATTTCAACCAAATATAAAGCAATCACATTATCCCGCTTGGATTCCATCATGAAATTCAATAGCTCATAATGCTTTTGTAAGCTTTTAAACAACAAAATTAGCTTTGACTGGAATAAATCCGTCAACTCTCAGACGAGTAGGTTAGAAATGATAACAACCTGAAGTTGGTCGCAATACATATCATCCACCCGATACAAGGTGAGCATGAGCCAGTGCACAGCGGTGCTTCCTTTCTCCTTTCATACATGAAAATATTATTTATTTATTTATTATTATTATTTTTTTTTTTTTTTCATCAAATATTTGCCTCTGCGCGATCATTTGTTCTGGGAATTTTATGGGGATTGTATAACTAAAAATTATTCTTTTTAAATAGCTCCAGGGAAGGGGCTTATGTATGCAGCATGGTCTTCCACTATTCCCCTTGAAAATTTCAAGTAAATCAGAAAAGCTATTCTACCCTCTAATTCTACCCTAATGAAAGTGTTAGAGCGATAGTATATCATCTCTACCAATAGCTCCAGTTTGATCCTGAGGGAGAAAGAGAAGAAGATGAAACAGTGCAATAATGATGATAACTTTTTTGTGCATCACTGAGCTCTAGTACCTTTTGGAACTTCCATGACTTTAGTCGAAGTTCATTTCTCAATATGTGTTACATCCCTCCCTTTTTGGATCATTTATTGTGTTAGAAATGATAGCAACCTGAAGTTAGTTGCAATACATATCAGTCCCATGGTCTAAATATTTAAATGTTAATTAGACACCTAAATGTCGTTCGGTGGCATCGCACTCCAACTTTATATCAAACAAGTATATACAACACTAAGTTCGGCCGGGCCGAATCTAAAATACCCACCACCATGAACCAAATATTAGGGTTTCCTTTGAAATTTCAGGAGGGCTTGAGGACTTGAGGACACTTCCCGAAGATAAATCTAAAGATTTCACCTATGAGGACTATATCAGATTCTGGATTTATAAGAACCGATTTTGTTTTAGAGGAATCATTAACATCTCTTGTAAGTGTGCAAGAAAATTATAAAATAACATTTTGATTTGAAATCTTCTGGAAAACTTCGGATTCTAGAAGCCCAAGAAGTAAAATCGGGAAATCGGTCTATATGGGGGCTATACCAAAACATGGACCGATACTCACAATTTTTGGCACACGTATTTGTGGTCCTACAATACCTCTAGATTTCCAATTTCAGACAAATTGGATAAAAACTACGGTTTCTATAAGCCCAAGACCCCAAATCGGAAGGTCGTTTTATATGGGGACCATACCAAAACATGGGCCGATACTCACAATTTTTGGCACACGTATTTGTGGTCCTACAATACCTCTAGATTTCCCATTTTAGGTAAATTGAATAAAAACTGCGGTTTCTGTAAGCCCAAGAAGTAAAATCGGGAGATCTGTCTATATGGGGGCTATACCAAAACATGGACCGAAACTTACCATTTTTGGCACACGTATTTGTGGTCCTACAATACCTCTAGATTTCGAATTTTAGGTAAATTGAATAAAAACTGCGGTTTCTATAAGCCCAAGAAGTAAAATCGGGAGATCGGTCTATATGGGGGCTATACCAAAATATGGACCGATACCCACAATTTTTGGCACACGTATTTGTGGTCCTACAATACCTCTAGATTTCCAATTTTAGGTAAATTGAATAAAAACTGCGGTTTCTATAAGCCCAAGAAGTAAAATCGGGAGATCGGTCTATATGGGGGCTATACCAAAACATGGACCGAAACTTACCATTTTTGGTCCACCTCTTTATGGTCACAAAATACATCTACATTTCAAATTTCAGGCAAATTGGGAAAAAACTACGATTTCTATAAGCCCAAGACCCCAAATCGGGAGGTCATAAAAAAGGGGTTCTCACTTTTCATCACAATTTTACCTTTGCTGCTCCCCGAAAATTACATACATATTCTTCCTTTAATATTTTATTGATATTTTTTGCCTAAACACTTTCTTAATCCATATGTGCAAATAATATGAGTTCTAGTTCCAATATGCCACTAATAGATGGCATGTTGAAGCAAATTAAATTCTTTGCACTATGACTACTACTCATTCAACTTTAAACTTTTCTATACCCATTCCACTGTGCAAATATCATCGATATCTTTAGATCACTCGTGCCGAATAATGAGCATTTATTTTGTAATACTATGAGTTGTCAAAGTATCACAGGCTTTATAGACTGACTCTCTATATATGGTGCTCTCATGCTTCTCTGGTCTGGGGTATATGAAAGTGAAATGCATAACAGACACCAAATGAGATATAGAGAGAAAGAGAGCCATTTTCATTTGATATGTATATGTGTAAAAGTTCTACCAGCTAATTGTTATGTATGTTTGCGACTGAATGTCTGTGCTGTTCTGTTAAGGGCTCTATGCACATTCTCTTCTCTATGTACTCATTGCCCTCGGCCATTAAATTGACCTAATTACACATGTGAGAGAATGAATAATGCAAAGAGGTAACAAGACAGTCAGGCAACTAACTAACGTTAATAAAGACCAGAATCCGCATACAAACACACACACACACATAGACATTATACTCATATACTAGCGAACTAACGATATAATAATGCCATGTTATCTAAAGAAGAGAAAAAATACGACGTACGTTGGTTGGTTAGTATAAGCTTCCCCGTAAGTATGATGGGATCTTTGACAAATGAAAACCAAAGACTGAGAATATCGCCTGAAACAGCTGATTAAGGTTCATCGTTAAACCAAAAATTCATTCATATATATACACACACACATATGCCGAACTATATGAATGTTCTTGTTTTTAATGTCGTCCTCAATCCATGGCTAATCAGTAGTTGTTGAAAGCCTAGAGGATGAGGTGAACAGCAATTATGAATTGATGTCCTGCATAAACTTTGTAACACTCAAACACATAAAATCGCATGGAAATATATTCTCATAATTGTATTGAAACATAAACGAAAGAGACTAAGTTTATATTTTTCAATGTGCACTTTATTTAAGGTGTTCACAGCATCAAAATCTCTCTAATAAAATCATTTTTTTAACTTGTGAAAATTAAAAATTTTGTGATACCAAAAAGTTGACAAAAATAAATCTCAAATGGTCAAATAATATGGCACCTCTTTTGGTCGTTTCAAGTTGCCGAAGTGGCAACTTTATGTTGTTGAATTTTTTCTTCTGAAATGGAAAGCACCCCCTGAAAGTCTCCAAAAATACCACGTCAAATAAACCGTTAAACATATAGGGGGAAGCCTTATGGCATGGGGATGGTGGCAACTCTACCGCTTGCTAGATGTGGAGGAATCATGAAAAATGGGGACTACCTTCATATTTTGCAATCAAATTTACATACGATTGTAAAGGTTTACGCTTACTCTGAGGAACAAGTTGTTTTTCAACAAGACGACGACCCCAAGTATATTTACAAAATAGTAAATAAATGATTGTCGGACAAAATTTTTTAAATGGCCACAAAAACGTCCCAATCTCAATTTCATTGAGAATTTATTGTCTCTGGGTAAAAGCCGTTTGGGATTTCACAAAAAAAAAAAAAAACAAGTAAGGAAAGTCTAAAGTCGGGCGGGGCCGACTATATTATACCCTGCACCACTTTGTAAATCTAAATTTTCGATACCATACCACATCTGTCAATGTGTTTGGGGCTATATATAAATGTTTGTCCCAAATACATACATTTAAATATCACTCGATCTGGACAGAATTTGATAGACTTCTACAAAATCTATAGACTCAAAATTTAAGCCGGCTAATGCACTAAGGTGGAACACAATGTTACTAAAAAAATACGGGAAACATTTAAATCTGAAGCAATTTTAAGGAAACTTAGCAAACGTTTATTTATGATTTATCGCTCGATATATATGTATTAGAAGTTTAGGAAAATTAGAGTTATTTTTAAAACTTTTAGACTAAGCAATGGCGATTTTACAAGGAAAATGTTGGTATTTTGACCATTTTTGTCGAAATCAGAAAAACATATATATGGGAGCTATATCTAAATCTGACCGATTTCAACCAAATTTAGCACGCATAGCTAAAATGATAATTCTACTCCCTGTGCAAAATTTCAACTAAATCGAAGCTAAAAATTGGCCTCTGTGGTCATATCAGTGTAAATCGGCCGAAAGCTATATATGGGAGATATATCTTATTCTGAACCGATTTCAACCAAATTTGGCACGCATAGCTACAATGCTAATTCTACTCCCTGTGCAAAATTTCAACTAAATCGGAGCAAAAAATTGGCCTCTGTGGTCATATGAGTGTAAATCGGGCGATCGATATATATGGGAGCTATATCTAAATCTGAACCGATTTCAACCAAATTTGGCACGCATATCTACAATGCTAATTCTACTCCCTGTGCAAAATTTCAACTAAATCGAAGTTAAAAATTGGCCTCTGTGGTCATATGAGTGTAAATCGGGCGAAAGCTATATATGGGAGCTATATCTAAATCTAATCCGATTTCAACCAAATTTGGCACGCATAGCTACAATGCTAATTCTACTCCCTGTGCAAAATTTCAACTAAATCGGAGCAAAAAATTGGCCTCTGTGGTCATATGAGTGTAAATCGGGCGAAAGCTATATATGGGAGCTATATCTAAATCTGAACCGATTTCAACCAAATTTGGCACGCATAGCTACAATGCTAATTCTACTCCCTGTGCAAAATTTCAATTAAATTGGTGTAAAACTCTGGCTTCTGGGACCGTATTAGTACATATCGGGTGAAAGATATATATGGGAGCTATATCTAAATCTGAACCGATTTCAATAAAATTTGGCACACTTGACTATAGTACTAATTGTTCATCTTGTGCAAAATTTTAAGCAAATTAGTGTAAAACTCTGGCTTCTGGGGCCTTATAAGTCCATATCGGGCGACATATATATATGGGAGCTATATCTAAATCTGAATACTTGTGCCAAATTTGAAGTCGATTGGACGAAAACTGCGACCTAGACTTTGATTACAAAAATGTGTTCACGGACGGACGAACAGACGGACATCACTATATCGACTCAAGAGCCCACCCTGAGCATTTTTGCCAAATGCACCATGTGTCTATCTCGTCTCCTTCTGGGTGTTGCAAACATATGCACTAACTTATAATACCCTTTTCCACAGTGTGGTGCAGGGTATAATTAATAAATGCGTGTATAAGCGATTTTGTTTTAATCAGGAGTAACTACCCCACTAAAATTGCTTAAATCCTCTACTCTAAATTAGTTATCAAGTCAGAGTAACAGTGTGCATTAGTTCTAATTGAGATTTTGAACAGTTTCCAATATTACTAAATATTGATATATTTAATTTGGTATATGGTAATAGAGATAAGTTTGAGGTAAACCTTGTATAAGCAAGTGAGCGTGGCAGTGGGCGGATCGGTTCAAAATTTCCGATCATATTTTATTCTCATCCCTAGTGGTACATGTACACAGCAGGTCTACCGAATATGATGGGTATCGGTCCATGTTTTGGTATAGCCCCCACATAGATCAATCTCATAATTTGATACCCCAATCCGATCCGATTAGGCCGAAATTGGAAATCTTTATTTTGGATCCACAAGAATATATTTCCGATTTTATTCACATCGGTCCCTATTTTGGTAAGACACACATATGGACCGATTTCCCGTTTTGAATTCTTGGACATGTAGACACCGCCATATTTATCCGGTTACGATGAAATTGTGAATCTAGAGGTACGTTAGAGATGTGTCAAATTTTTTTTATATCGGGAATTAGAAGATTCACCGGTCTCCCAATTTAACTTCATTGACGGAATAGAAACTAGAAGTGAAATTTCCCAATTTTATTTCTCCTGCTCATTCGAGTAAAAATCTCATTTGGGTAAAAATCTATAGAAATTCGATTTCAAATCATTTCACCCTGAGATATTTAAGATTCCCATAAACCTAAAAAAAACTGTTTCATATAATCCGATGCAGAAAATTTAAATGAAACTTCGAGAGCGTATTATTTGAACCGGTCTGCTTGGGTGACATCATAACCACCAGAAATTCGATATATTCTTAACTAGCACGCTACGAAGGGAGGGTAAAAACTATGTTATTATATTTAATTCATGATGGAGGGTATTTAAAATTCGGCAGGGCCGAATTACCATTAAATTTTCGGATCACTTTATTTGTTCGAAAAACAAAGCCATAACACGCTGTACGAAAATGGTTCAGCAGTAGATTGGTCCATTTCCAGGGAATCGCCTTTTTGAGTTGATTGAGACTTTGCTATTTTTTTAGTATCCATTTTACTCTTTAAAATACGCCAGGCGCAAAAGTCCTACGGATTGAGATCATGAGATTTTGGTGGTCACTGTGTGGTAGAAATGAAGCGAAACCCCTCCTTTTTAAGTCATTCATGGTTGACGCGTGCTGAGTGCGTTGGTAATGGGTCCTATTAGAATGCCCAAGGTTTGCAGCTTTAATGTTTCGTCTGCCCAGGACTTCAATACTGCCTTTAGGAAATTTTTCGATAATATTCGGCATTTATTTTGATCCCATAGTCAATAAATAAAGGGTGATACGGTCAAAATTTGGTCAAGGGAAAGCGCGTGTAAATCGGTGAAATCGTTTATTTAAAAAATTAAATTAAATTTCTTTTTCAAGTTCAATTAGTATAAATTTCAGGAAAAATATTCAGTTAGGCTTTCGCTTTTCCAAATCCGAATTGCCGGGCCTCACGCTTGACACCTGCCATCAGATTTTGTACAGCCACCTTGTCCACCTTCTTCGCCGCAGAAAGCCAGTTTGCCTTGAACTGCTGCTCGTCCTTTGCAGTTTTTTGGTCTTCTTTAGGTTCCGCTTGACAATAGCCCAGTATTTCTCAATTGGGCGGAGCTCTGGCGTGTTGGGAGGGTTCTTGTCCTTGCACGTTGTTGGCGGCGTACCACTCCATCGTAATGGCAAGATGCCAAATCCGGCCAAAACAGTACGGAACAACAGTGTTTCTTCAGGAAAGCCAGCAGACGTTTATTCAAACACTCTTTCACGTAAATTTCTTGGTTGACAGTCCCGGAAGCTATGAAAACGCTGCTTTTCAAGCCACAGGTACAGATGGCTTGCTAAACCAGATATTCCTTTGCGAACTTTGACAGTTTTATGGGCTCTGCTACCTTTCCCCTTCCTTTTGCCGTATAAAACTCCTGTCCCGGAAGCTGCTTGTAGTCGGCTTTGACGTAGGCTTCGTCGTCCATTACCACGCAGTCAAACTTCGTCAGCATCGTCGTGTATAGCCTCCGGGATCGCGCTTTGGCCGTCGTATTTTGTTTATCATCGCGATTTGGAGTCACTACCTTCTTGTAAGTCGATAGTCCGGCTCGTTTTTTGGCTCGAAGCACGGTTGTAGACGATACACCCAGCTTATTTGCGGCATCTCGGAGAGAGAGGTTATGGTTTCCCTTAAAACTACCGGCAACTCTCTTTGTCGTCTCAACGGCTTCCGGTTTTCGAATTCCCCCCGATCCAGACTTCCTGGCTTTCGACAAACTTTCCCCAAACACTTTAATTACATCTGTAACGGTTGATTTGGCTCGGATTTTCGCGATGCGCGAGCAAAATTTTGATACGCTGCTCTTCTTGCTTGGACGGCATTTTGACAACTAATAGTGAATTCCAAAATCAAAATAGGAGCAACATTCTACACACACACACCTTCAAAATGAGGGGTGTTCAGGTTTTTTAAATGCAAAATTGAAAGAAATACGTCAAGTTTATATTGACCAAAATTTTGACCGTATCACCTTTTAGAATGGTGACGGGGGTATAATAAGTTTGTCATTCCGTTTGTAACACATCGAAATATCGATTTCCGACTATATAAAGTATATATATTCTTGATCAGGGAGAAATTCTAAGACGATATAACGATGTCCGTCCGTCTGTCTGTCTGTTGTAATCACGCAACAGTCTTCAAAAATGAAGCAATCGTGCTGAAATTTTGCACAAACTCGTCTTTTGTCCGTAGGCAGGTTAAGTTCGAAGATGGGCTATATCGGTCCAGGTTTTGATATAGTCCCCATATAAACCGACCTCCCGATTTGGGGTCTTGGGCTTATAGAAACCGCAGTTATTATTCAATTTACCTGAAATTGGAAATCTAGAGGTATTGTAGGACAATAAAGAGGTGTGCCGAAAACGGTGAGTATCGGTCGGTATTTTAGTATAGCCCCCATAAGAACGATCTCCCGATTTAACTCCTTGGGTTTCTAGAAACCGTAGTTTTTATCTGATTTGCCTGAAATTGTAAATATTCTGGTATTTTAGGCTCACAAAAACGTGTATCGGATTAAGTTTTTATCGGTCCTTTTGGTAATGCCTCCATATAGACCGACTTCACTTCTTGAGGGTATAGAAGGCGCACTGATCATGAAAATTGCTTGAAACTCAATGTACAATTTCCAGATTTTACTTCTCGGGTGAAAATCTACAGATTTAAGATTTCAAATCAAGACGTTATTTTATAATATTCTTGCACACTTACAAGAGATGTTAATGATTCCTCTAAAACTCAAACAAAAATGGTTCTTATAAATCCAGAATCTGAGGACTATCCTCATAGGTGAATTTTTTAAATTTATCTTCGGGAAGTGTCCTCAAGTCCTCAAGCCCTCCTGAAATTTCAAAGGAAACCCTAATATTTGGTTCATAGTGGTGGGTATTTAAGATTCGGCCCGGCCGAACTTACTGCTGTATATACTTGTTTCTTCCTCATATGGGGCCGTTTTGCCGCGATTTCGACCTTTAAATGCTCCAATAACGCCATGTAATAGTCACTGTTGATGGTTTTTCCCTTCTGAAGATAATCGATAAAAATTATTCCATGCGCATCCCAAAAAACAGAGGCCATTACTTTGCCAGCGGACTTTTGAGTCTTTCCACGCTTCGGAGACGGTTCACCGGTCGCTGTCCACTCAGCCAATTGTCGATTGGACTCAAGAGTGTAGTGATGGAGCCATGTTTCATCCATTGTCACATATCGACGGAAAAACTCGGGTGTATTACGAGTTAACAGCTGCAAACACCGCTCAGAATCATCAACACGTTGTTGTTTTTGGTCAAATGTGAGCTCGCGCGGCACCCATTTTGCACAGAGCTTCCGCATATCCAAATATTGATGAATGATATGACCAACACGTTCCTATGATATCTTTAAGGCCTCTGCTATCTCGATCAACTTCATTTTAGGTCATTCAAAATCATTTTGTGGATTTTTTGATGTTTTCGTCGGTAACCACCTCTTTCACTAATCACTAATGGCTTTATTTGTGAATGCAATAGATCAATATACTTTAGTAACACGGTTGCCAAAGTTGGTAGAATTCTATCAAAAATGGTAGATTTTTTACTGTTTGGTTTTGTTTTTACTGATTGGTAGAATTCTTGATGTTTTGGCAGATTTTACATATTTTAAAGAAATAAAATTTTGACAAAATTTTCTACAGAAATAAAATTTTGACAACATATTCTATAGAAATAAAATTTTGACGAAATTTTCTATAGAAATAAAATTTTGACAAAATTTTCTATAGAAATAAAATTTTGACAAAATTTTCTATAGATATAAAATTTTGAGAAAATTTTCTATAGAAATATAATTTTGACAAAATTTTCTATAGAAATAAAATTTTTGACAAAATTTTCTATAGAAATAAAATTTTGAGAAAATTTGCTATATAAAGAAAATTTTGACAAAATTTTCTATAGAAATAAAATTTTGAAAAATTTTCTACAGAAATAAAATGTTGACATTTTCTATAGAAATCAAATGTTGACACAATTTTCTATAGAAATAAAATTTTGACAAAATTTTCTATAGAAATAAAATTTGACCAAATTTTCTATTGAAATAAAATTTTTGACAAAATTTTCTATAGAAATAAAATTTTGACAAAATTTTCTATAGAAATAAAATTTTGAAAAATTTTCTACAGAAATAAAATTTTGACATTTTCTATAGAAATAAAATGTTGACAAAATTTTCTATAGAAATAAAATTTTGCGAAAAAATTGATAAAATTTTTTATAGAAATAAAATTTTGACCAAATTTTCTAAAGATATAAAATTTTGAGAAAATTTTCTATAGATATAAAATTTTGACAAAATTTTCTATAGAAATAAAATTTGGCCAAATTTTCTATAGAAATAAAATTTTGACAAAATTTTCTATAGAAATAAAATTTTGACAAAATTTTCTATAGAAATAAAATTTTGATAAAATTTTGGGAAAGTTTTCTATAGAAATAAAATTTTGACAACATATTATAAAGAAATAAAATTTTGACAACATATTATATAGAAATAAAATTTTGACCAAATTTTCTATAGAGATAAAATTTTGATAAAATTTTTTATAGAAATAAAATTTTGACAAAATTTGCTATAGAAAGAAAATTTTGACAAAATTTTGATCTTTTCTATAGAAATAAAATTTTGAAAAATTTTCTACAGAAATAAAATGTTGACAAATTTGCTATAGAAATAAAATTTTGACAACATTTTCTATAAAAATAAAATTTTGACAACATTTTCTATAAAAATAAAATTTTAAGAAAATTTTCTATAGAAATAAAATTTTGACAAAATTTTTTATAGAAATAAAATTTTGACAAAATTTTCTATAGAAATAAAATTTTGACAAAATTTTCTATAGAAATAAAATTTTGACAAAATTTTCTATAGAAATAAAATTTTGACAAAATTTTCTATAGAAATAAAATTTTGACAAAATTTTCTATAGAAATAAAATTTTGACAAAATTTTCTATAGAAATAAAATTTTGAGAAAATTTTCTATAGAAATAAAATTTTGACAAAATTTTCTATAAAAATAAAATTTTGACAAAATTTTCTATAGAAATAAAATTTTGACAAAATTTTCTATAGATATAAAATTTTGAGAAAATTTTCTATAGAAATCCAATTTTGATAAGTCATGTCATTTTTTATGCCTTTGATGAATCTGAAGCAATATTACTTTGGTAGTACAATGAAATAAACTTTTCTCTTGATTGTACTCCCAATATCATTAAAATAAGAAAATTTTTTTTGTTTTGTTTAAAAATCTAAAATCTTCACTGGTAATATTCAACTCTTTTTATTATATTATATTGTATTTTATTTTATTTTATTTTATTTTATTTTATTTTATTTTAATTTTTTTTTATTTTGGTTATTCCACATACCTCATGAGCCCATGCTTCTGCATTCAATTTGGCCGCAGCATCGACACTTTCTTTGTTGCCCATATTGCAGCTGCGTTATTTGCGGTGTCTTTTATGTCCTTAGAAGTAATCAAAATGCGGCTGCCTTCTCCGTATGCGGCTAGTGAATAAAGTGGTGGTGGGGTTGTGGTGTTGGAAGCTTCTCTAAAGGGTGTATATATGGGTGTGTGTGTGCTATTATTATACGCCGTATAATGTGAAGAACCTTGTCAATGTTTAAAAATTTCTAAAGATGTTGATGATGACTTGAGGTATTTCAATTTATTTTATATTTTTTTTAACGAAACTCTTTGAAAGTTGTTATAAAACTCTTTGTAAGGTTGCTCGTTGTTGTTGTTATTGTTATTATACGTTATAGGGGGTGTTGTAGAAGTTGTTTATTGTATTTTTTTTCTCGTATTGAATATTTTTCCAATTAATATTTATTCATTTAATGCTTCACCTAAATTTTAATAAAATAACACATAAATATTTTACACATTTTTTTGTACATATTTTTAACATTAAAATTCCCATTATTTAAACTCCCAAAATGGTTTCAGCTTTTGCATTGCACTCTGCTATATTCATTTAAAGTTTGTTTTTAATGTTCATCCTTGTCTCAATATGACATATGTATGTATATTTACATATATGTATGTGTGTGAGAGTGTATTTGTCTCTGTTTTTGGGGTTAATATCTATGTCGTGCTTGTTGGCCAAAAGGTAAAAGTGACAGTTTGATGCTTGTGGCATTATTTGTTGTTATACGTTCATTCGTTTTTTCTCTTTTTTTTTGTTGAGTTCAGGAGATGAAAACGCAATCGGAATAGATGTTGGCCTCCCCCTTATCTTTGTTACACATTACAAGAGAGAATATGTTGTTTTTGCTATTGTGAGTTTTTTTTTAATGTTGTTTATCTTCGTTCTTTTTGAGATAGAAAAGTAACGAGTTTTTCTTTCTCTCCCTCTCTCGCTCGTCGATTTTATACTCCAGATTATTCCTCTAGTTACTCGTTGTACAAAATAAGAAATTAAAATCTCTGGCTCTCTCTCATTCACTCTTCTCTCTTAGGTTTTGTTTATTAGTGTCATTTTTGCTTTAGTCTCACTTGTTATAAATTTATATCACCTCCTTGTTTTTTTTTTTTACTTTGGAGAAATTTATTCCGCTCTCTCTCTTCTTTCCAAAATATATTACAATAAATATAAAATATAATGTCATATTACATTTTCGCTAAGAAACTGTAAAAATCCTATAAGACGATCAAGCGACATCTGTCTGTGTGTTTGGCTATCTATTGCAACTGTGTTATATCCGTCAATAATGAAGCTATTGGTGATAGGTAAGTAGTTGAGGTGAAAAACTGCTTACCAACAGTATTTGTTCTTTATACACCCAGATATATTGGTTTGCTTGGAGATAATGGCTTAACATCACGAAACTATGTCGGTTATCATACATTTTGTTTTCATAGGTACTTCAATGAGGTACAAGCGTTACCTTTGAGAATTTCACAAAAAGTGGCTCAAATAATGACACATTTTTTTTAATGAAAAAAGATACTAATTGAGTGGATTTTATCATTTTTTGTACGATATTTGATTTTTAATTAGACAAACGTAATATTAATTTTATTTCATTTTTATAGAAAATCGATTTTTGAAACTAACCCCTAAGGGAAAAGGCCAAAATCCCTATTAGTATAGTGACATTTTCTTTGCATATTTTTAGGCGCCACAATTGTCCCTATTAAGAACACTATGGTATGAAAAGGAGAAAGTGCTAAAATTTATAGTATTCGACGCATGTGCTCGATTGTGTGTTAAGTTATCGATCACTTGACTTCACACGCAATAGAAAGTGACAGACCAATATTAGAAAAGTAAAGAAAAAAATACGAATTGAATGGATTTTATAATTTTTCATACCCTCCACCATAGGATGGGGGTATATTAGCTTTGTCATTCCGTTTATGAAATTCTGAGTCGATCTGAGCATGTCCGTCTGTCTGTCTGTTGAAATCACGCTAACTTCCGAACGAAACAAGCTATCGACTTGAAACTTGGCACAAGTAGTTGTTATTGATGTAGGTCAGATGGTATTGCAAATGGGCCATATCGGTCCACTTTTACGTATAGCCCCCATATAAACGGACCCCCAAATTTGGCTTGCGATTGCTCTAAGAGAAGCAAATTTCATCCGATCCGGCTGCAATTTTGTACATGGTGTTAGTATATAGTCTCTAACAACCATGCAAAAATTGGTCCATATCGGTCCATAATTATATATAGCCCCCATATAAACCGATCACCAAATTTGACCTCCGGAGCCTCTTGGAAGACCAAAATGCATTCGATTCAGTTGAAATTTGGTACGTGGTGTTAATATATGGCCTCAAACACCCATGAAAAAATTGGTCGAAATCGGTCAATAATTATATATAGGCCCCGTATACACCGATCCTAAGATTTGACCTCCGGAGCCCCTTGGAAGAGCAAAATTCATCCGATTCGGTTGAAATTTGGTACGTGATGTTAGTATATGGTATCCAACAACCATGAAGGAATTGGTTCATATCAGTCCATAATTATATATAGCCCCCATATAAACCTATCCCCAGATTTGACCTCTGGTGCCTTTTGGAGAAGCAAAATTCATCCGATCTGGTTGAAATTTGGTACGTGGTGGTAGTATATGATATTTAACAACCATGCCAAAAGTGGTCCATATCAGTCCATAATTATATATATATAGCTCCCATATAAACCGATTCCGAGATTTGGTTTTGGAGCCTCTTGGAGGAGCAAATTTCATCCGAGTCAGTTGAAATTTGGTATATTGTGCTAGTATATGGCCGTTAACAACCATGCCAAAGTGGTCCATAATCATATATAGCCCCCATATAAACCGATCCCGAGATTTGGTTTTGGAGCCACTTGGAGGAGCAAATTTCATCCGAGTCAGTTGAAATTTGGTACATTGTGCTAGTTAACAACCATGCCTAACTAAGTCCATATCGGTCTATAGTTATATATAGCCCTCAGATAAATCGATCCCCAATAACACAAAAATTGGTCCATATCAAGTTCATAATTCTATATAGGCTCCATATAAAGGGTGATACGGTAAAAATTTGGTCAATATAAATATAAACTGGACACCCCTCATTTTGAAGGTGTGTGTGTGTAGAATGTTGCTGCTATTTTGATTTTGGAATTCACTCTTCAGTTGTCAAAATGCCGTCCAAGCAAGAAGAGCAGCGTATCAAAATTTTGCTCGCGCATCGCGAAAATCTGAGCTACTCGCACGCAAAGCTGGCAAAATCGCTAAAAGTTGCCAAATCAACCGTTACAAATGTAATAAAAGTGTTTGGGGAACATTTGTCGACAGACAGGAAGTCTGGATCGGGGGGAAATCGAAAACCGGAAGCCGCTGAGACGACAAAGAGAGTTGCCGGTAGTTTCAAGCGAAACCCTAACCCCTCTCTCCGAGATGCCGCAAATGAGCTGGGTGTATCGTCTACAACCGTGCATCGAGCCAAAAAACGAGCCGGACTATCGACTTACAAGAAGGTAGTGACTCCAAATCGCGATGATAAACAAAATACGACGGCCAAAGCGCGATCCCGGAGGCTGTACACGACGATGCTGACGAAGTTTGACTGCGTGGTAATGGACGACGAAACCTACGTCAAAGCCGACTACAAGCAGCTTCCGGGACAGGAGTTTTATACGGCAAAAGGAAGGGGAAAGGTAGCAGATATTTTCAAGCACATAAAACTGTCAAAGTTCGCAAAGAAATATCTGGTTTGGCAAGCCATCTGTACCTGTGGCTTGAAAAGCAGCGTTTTCATAGCTTCCGGGACTGTCAACCAAGAAATTTACGTGAAAGAGTGTTTGAATAAACGTCTGCTGCCTTTCCTGAAGAAACACGGTTGTTCCGTACTGTTTTGACCGGATTTGGCATATTGCCATTACGGTAAAAAGGCCATGGAGTGGTACGCCGCCAACAACGTGCAGGTGGTTCCCAAGGACAAGAACCCTCCCAACACGCCAGAGCTCCGCCCAATTGAGAAATACTGGGCTATTGTCAAGCGGAACCTAAAGAAGATCAAAAAAACTGCTAAGGACGAGCAGCAGTTCAAGGCAAACTGGCTTTCTGCGGCGAAGAAGGTGGACAAGGTGGCTGTACAAAATCTGATGGCAGGTGTCAAGCGTGAGGCCCGGCAATTCGGATTTGGAAAAGCGAAAGCCTAACTGAATATTTTTCCTGAATTTTATACTAATTGAACTTGAAAAAGAAATTTAATTTGATTTTTTAAATAAACGATTTCACCGATTTACACGCGTTTTCCCTTGACCAAATTTGGACCGTATCACCCTTTATTCAGTCCATTGTAATACCATATTGGTGAACTTCTCTCTTATCACTGAGTGCTGCCCGATTCCATGTTAAGCTCAATGACAAGGGACCTCCTTTTTATAGCCGAGTCCGAACGGCGTTCCACATTGCAGTGAAACCACTTAGAGAAGTTTTGAAACCCTCAGAAATGTCACCAGCATTACTGAGGTGGGATAATCCACCGCTGAAAAACTTTCTGGTATTCGGTCGAAGCAGGAATCGAACCCACGACCTTGTGTATGCAAGGCGGGCATGCTAACCATTGCACCACGGTGGCTCCCACTAGGGCGGAACCTAGAGTTAAAATCTGGGCATAAGTCTATAAGTAGGCAATTTCTAACGATCGATAGAATTAAATCATCTTCATCACACGCCGCGCCAATTTAGTGTCAAATTTGCCACTATATCCCTGCCATATTTTTTTCCAATTTGGTGTCTCCTACGGTGTCAAATAATGGACAATTTGAGCAATTTTCCCTTGGTGGTGTTTTAAGTGGACTCGTGTGCCACCTAAAAGTATGCAAAGAAAAATTTTTATATAGAATAGTCGAAATTAATAACCTGAATATTCAATTTCACGAAGTAATTTTCAATGCAATCGAGATCAAATTTGTCGTCTGTAAGTCAATTAGTTTGTGATATAGAGCGTCTTTTGTGAAGCAACTTTTGTTATTGTGAAAAAAAAAATGAAAAAAAGGAATTTCGTGTTTTGATAAAATACTGTTTTCTGAAGGAAAAAATACGGTGGAAGCAAAAACTTGGCTTGATAATGAGTTTCCGGACTCTGCCCCAGGGAAATCAACAATAATTGATTGATATACAAAATTCAAGCGTGGTGAAATGAGCACGGAGGACGGTGGACACAGTGGACGCCCGAAAGAGGTGGTTACCGACGAAAACATCAAAAAAATCCACAAAATGATTTTGAATGACCGTAAAATGAAGTTGATCACGATATGTTAGCAGAGGCGTTAAAGATATCAAAGGAACGTGATGGTCATATCATTCATCAATATTTGGATATGCGGAAGCTCTGTGCAAAATGGGTGCCGCGCGAGCTCACAACGTGTTGATGATTCTGAGCGGTGTTTGCAGCTGTTAACTCGTAATACACCCGAGTTTTTCCGTCGATATGTGACAATGGAAGAAACATGGCTCCATCACTACACTCCTAAGTCCAATCGACAGTCGGCTGAGTGGACAACGACCGGTGAACCGTCTCCGAAGCGTGGAAAGACTCAAAAGTCCGCTGGCAAAGTAATGGCCTCAGTTTTTTGGGATGCGCATGGAATAATTTTTATCGATTATCTTGAGAAGGGAAAAACCATCAATAGTGACTATTATATGGCGTTATTGGAGCGTTTGAAGGTCGAAATCGCGGCAAAACGGCCCCATATAAAGAAGAAAAAAGTGTTGTTCCACCAAGACAGCGCACCGTGCCACAAGTCATTGAGAACGATGGCAAAAATTCATGAAATGGGCTTCGAATTGCTTCCCCACCCACCGTATTTATTCTCCAGATCTGGCCCCCAGCGACTTTTTCTTGTTCTCAGACCTCAAAACGATGCTCGCAGGGAAAAAAATTTGGCTGCAATGAAGAGGTGATCGCCGAAACTGAGGCCTATTTTGAGGCAAAACCGAAGGAGTACTACCAAAATGGTATCAAAAAATTGGAAGGTCGTTATAATCGTTGTATCGCTCTTGAAGGGAACTATGTTGAATAATAAAAACGAATTTTGACAAAAAATGTGTTTTTCTTTGTTAGACCGGGGACTTATCAGCCAACTTGTTAAATAAAACTAAAATTCGCAATTTCTTTGAAACTTAAAATTTAGAAGATATTCTTGTGTTCAAAAACTACTTAATACTAAATAATTCTGAATGTAATAAACTCAGTTTAGTCAAATGAACTTTATTCATAACCGATAAGCCAAGTTATGCTAAATAAATTTAATAATAACAAAAATTATACATGATCAACTAAAAATGATTTAAATTCGTTTGAAGAATATGGACATGACTGAATTTAATATTTAATATGTATACTTCATGTAATAAAAGTGAATTAGAATGGCTTTTGCAATGTTTTTAATTTGAATAAAACGTTTATTTTCCTCCCAAATCGTTGTTTTCGACTATTTCATGGGTGACGATTTTTCGACGAATTTTTTGTGAAGACTTGACGAAATTTTGACGAAAAATATTTTAAAAATTGACGATTTTAAGCCCAAAACAGTTGGCACCACTGTTTGTGTATGCAAGGTGGGCATGCAAACCATTGCAACACGGTGGCTTAATTGCCACTTTTTAGTGCCTGTTTTTTAAGAGAGTGCCACTTTTTATTAACAGTGTAAACTTTTTGTGTCGCCTTTTAGAAAACTTCAATGCTAGCGCTGCATACAACATTTACAGTCCCATCTCTAAGTTATAAGTATTTTTCTATAAAATTGTTAATCACGAGAGAAATCTGTCTGAATACATCACAAAAAGTATGATAAGAATGTGTGCATACTTTTAAGCGGATACATATGTCACAATAAAATCCCTTGAATCGCGACTATTATTTCGAAAATAGATCATACCCATAATCTTAATTGGTTGAAGATACAATTTGAAAAAAAACAAGTATATACGGCTGTAAGTTCGGCCAGGCCGAATTTTATGTACCCTCCACCATGGATTGCGTAGAAACTTCCACGAAAGACTGTCATCCACAGTCGAATTAAAACTTCTTAAACTCGTTTTCTAAATTGTGAGTTAGTCCATACGTGATATATATTAGGCAAAAAAAGGTATGTGTAGGTAAGTCTACAAATAATTACGAATCGATATGGACTTTTGCACGGTACGTAGAGTACCAGAATTGAAATATGGGGGTCGCTTATATGGGGGCTATATACAATTATGAACTTGATGTGGACCAATTTTTGTGTAATTGGGGATCGATATATCAGAGGGCTATATATAACTATAGACCGATATGGACCTAGTTAGGCATGGTTGTTAAGGGCCATATACTAGCACAATGTACCAAATTTTAACTGACTCGGATGAAATTTGTTCCTCCAAGTGGCTCCAAAACCAAATCTCGGGATCGGTTTATATGGGGGCTATATATGATTATGGACTGATATAGACCACTTTTAGCATGGTTATTAAATATCATATACTACCACCACGTACCAAATTTCAACCAGATCGGATGAATTTTGCTTCTCCATAACGCACCGGAAGTCAAATCTGGGGATCGGTTTATATGGAAGCTATATATAATTATGGACTGATATGAATCAATTCCTGCATGGTTGTTGGATACAATATACTAACATCACGTACCAAAGTTCAACCGAATGAATTTTGCTCTTCCAAGGGGCTCCGGAGGTCAAATCTGGGGATCGGTTTATATGGGAGCTATATATAATTATGGACCGATTTCGACCACTTTTTGCATTGGTGTTTGAGGCCGTATAATAACACCACGTACCAAATTTCAACAGAATCAGATGAATTTTGGTCTTCCAAGAGGCTCCGGAGGTCAAATCTGGTGATCGGTTTATATGGGGGCTATATATAATTATGGACCGATGTGGACCAATTTTTGCATGGTCAGTAGAGACCATATACCAAAACCATGTATCAAATTACAGCCGGATCGGATGAAATTTGCTTCTCTTAGAGGCTCCGCAAGCCAAATCGGTGGGTCGGTTTATATGGGGGCTATATATATTTATGGACCGAGGTGGACCAATTTTTGCATGGTTGTTAGAGATCATATGTTGACACCATGTACCAAATTTCAACCGGATCGGATGAAATTTGCTTCTCTTAGAGGCTCCGCAAGCCAAATCGGGGGATCGGTTTATATGGGGGCTATATATAATTATGGACCGATGTGGACCAATTTTTGCATGGTCAGTAGAGACCATATACCAAAACCATGTATCAAGCCAAATCGGCGGATCGGTTTATATGGGGGCTATATATAATTATGGACCGATGTGGACCAATTTTTTCGTGGTTGTTAGAGACCGTATACTAACACCATGTACCAAATTTCAGCCGGATCGGATGAAATTTGCTTCTCTTAGAGGATCGGCAAGCCAAATTTGGGGGTCCGTTTATATGGGGGCTATACGTAAAAATGGACCGATATGGCCCATTTGCAATACCATCCGACCTATAACAATAACAACTACTTGTACCAAGTTTCAAGGCGATAGCTTGTTTCGTTCGGAAGTTAGCGTGATTTCAACAGACGGACGGACATGCTCAGATCGACTCAGAATTTCACCACGACCCAGAATATATATACTTTATGGGGTCTTAGCGCAATATTTCGATGTGTTACAAACGGAATGACAAATTTAATATACCCCCATCCTATGGTGGAGGCTATAAAAATATGGATTAATCAGAAAGTGGTACAAAAATAAAGTTTTAATGGAGCAAGGAAAAACCACCATGGTAAACATTCCAGTGATGCGAATCCATGAATGTGGGGAAATGCCACTTTTTAGAAATTTTGAATGGTAACGCTGCGCAAACAACCTTTATAGTCCCATTAGAATTTTTCTATAAAGCTACATGGGTGATCACGACATAAATCTACCTGACAACTTCACAAAAAAGCATTCCAAAAATGTGTGCATACTTTTAGGCGGATATATAAATCACGATAAAATTCCTTAAATTGCTACTATTATTTCCAATATAGATCGTACTCATAATCTTAATTAGTCGAAAATAAAATTTGCCAACAAAATATGGATTATTCTGAAATTGGCACAACAAAAAATATTAATGGAGTAAGAAAAAAAAAACCACCATGGTAACGATTCCAGTGATGCGTATCCATGAAGGTGGGAAAATTGACTTCAGCGGAAATTATCTTTATTTGCTACAGCCTACATATTTCTAATATTTTCTAATTTATTTTTGTTTTATGTTGGGTTTAACATTTACTTGTATTTTTTTTTTTTGTTTTGTTAATTTAAAAAATATTCCATAGCATTTATTTTTTTTTTGTAACTTTCTCTCATTTGCATGAATTTTACCGTATTTTGAAATTTATGTGTTTTTTAAATATTTGATTTATTTTTTTTTATTCACAATTTTATATTTTAGTTTTTCATTTTCCTATATTATTCCTTTATTTATGACCGATTTTTTATTCGTTATTATTTTTTTCGCTCTTATAATCACTACATTTGCATATCTGTTTTCATCACTGTTCACATTCTACATAATGACACTTGCAGCATGCACAAACACACAAATATTCAAATTGTGGATATCACTGCCATCACCATTGGTGTACGCACTCATCACTTTCGCCTAACGGTATCTGGGTAACAATGATGCTTGTGTAATGGCTTAAAGTATGTTAGACATTGCTTTTTGATGTTTCACTTGTAGTGCGAGAGAGAGAGAGATGCTGTCGCTGCTATTCAAAATGTTAACGACACCACAAAATATATAGCGAAAGATTTTGTTGTTTATTTGAGAGCATATACATACATATGGGTAAAGGGGGGAGGTCATAACGAATACATGACTCGAGGAATAGCAAATAAAACTTATTTGTTTGAGTTTTAGAGATCCACTTAATAAAGGAAATTAATGTATATTTTAAAATTTTTGTTAAATAGTTTATAAATATCTTAAAATTTCACTTTGTTTTCTTGTTATTTTGGTTTCCTCTTATTTATGTTTATTCATAATATTTTTTTGAAAATCTCTAAACAAAGACTGGCTTTATAATGGACCTGTTTATGTATTCTTTGTTTTTGTGCTCTCTCTCTCTTTCTCTCTCTCTTTTTTATCAATGTGTAGGTGTTTAGCCTTAAAACATAGCGAATAATTACAAAAACAAGCGAGATAGAGAGACTAAGAGACACAGAGAAAGCAAGCTGTATAAAAACCCCTGAGAGCTAAAGACAGAGAGAGAGAGACTTTTATTACAAGACGTCAATGATTTTAAGGAACTTAACGAAACATTAAAATGAAATCCGTTAATATTTTGACGAAGCTCTTTTACTCCACCTCTCAAATTCGGTTTTACGAAACAAACGCACGCACACACACACATGCATATACAAAATCATATGCATAAAATAGAATTCCTTTGTATGTTCAGTATATTTACGTATACATACATACACATTCACAATTCAATATTCACATAAAATCTTGAAAATTAATATTCAAGAATTTTTAATGTAATCCTTGCATAAGGACCTTAGCGTTTTTGTTCTTCGTAGACTTTTTGTTTATTTCTTTGTGAGCTAACGTTTTAGAATAGGATTTTTGATGAGATGTTTCAGATGTTATTGTGTACATGTGTGTGTGTGTGTATGTTGATTTTGTTGGTTCGTCCTTTGGACCAGCTTCAGCTTAGTTTTTCCTTCTTCGTTTTTCTGTTTCAAGTTCCTAGGGAAGGCAGGCGAAATGCAAAAAAACCACGCCTTAATTTTTAATTAAGCTCCCGGAATATTTATTAAAATCCTTCGAAATCTTGGGTCCACAAATTGTTTTTGGCGAATTCTACTAAGAGCCAACTCCTTTTTTATGTGTTTCAGTAAAACCCCTGCGCGTTTAGTTTTTATCCCGAAATGATGAAGATGAAAAAAAGAAGTATACATATAAACTTTTTCCCATGGAATATTAAAAGAAATCGGACTTCTTTTCACCTTTTAACTCGTTGCGATTCTTAGCTAGGTAGGATAACATTCGAGATTTTAGTTGTCGTATTTTCTTATTTAATAAAATATATTTTTTTTCTTAGTAAAAGAAAAACATTTTTTTCGCTTTGATGATGTGATGTGGGGATTTTCTTTTTGTCTACTCCTTGGGTGTGTTACTCGAGACTTTTTCGGTTTAAAATTTAAAATTTAGCTTTATTTTTTCTTATATTGATTTTTTTTTTAGGATTTTTTCATCACTTCTCTTCGCCCAAAAGTAAAAAGATTTTTTTTTGGGGAATTATACAGATTTTTTTCTAGATGTTTTTGTTATCCCAAAAGAAGTCGTTTATCTTACAACACTGCACACAACCGTCGTCTATGAAATTCGTTAAATGTTTGCTACTGCTCTTTCTGGCACACGACAATGGATGCTGGCTGGATGCTGATACTTGTTTTGTCACTGGATAAGTGTGTGTGTGTGTATGTTTCATATTTTTCTCTCTCTCTCAGCACTCAGCTGTGTTCTAGCTCAGAGTAAACAGTCACAAAGGGAGAAACCAAGGAAAAGGGCCAGAGACCCAGAGAACTCTTATGTGTTGTTTGGACTACCGTTAAACAACTGTTATGGACCTCATATTGTTTTTTTTTTCTTTCATTATTTTATTTTGTTATCCAAACAAAACAATTTAATAATTTCTATTATGTGTTCAACCCATCTTTCTTTTGATTCCTTTGAGGAGGTTCATGGAATAATCATTAAAATATTTATGTGCAATACCTCCATATTGTGAGCGTTTCTAGTAAATCGAATATTTAATAGGAATAAACCTTCTTCACATCCTAATCTCACAACCATAACACATTCACCATCCAAGGGGAGGAGGGATGGCAAAAACAACGAACATTTAAATCTAGGTTCTTGCCTCGGGGGACTTTCACTGGAACAACAACTAAATACGAAAATTCGTTTGTTTCATTTTTCTAGTCAGCCTCCTTTTGCGCTCTCATGACATCTCCCCTGACAGTTTTAATGTTGATTTGCCAACAGTGTTGCCACTGTGTGTGAATATCACCTGTAGACGCACTTAGATTTGGCCTAAATAAATAGAAAATCGGTATGCTTGACCCAAGAAAACCCCTATTATAAGATTTGGAAAAATAACAAAGAAGAGAAATGTAATCATACACTGTAAATAAAGATCTACAAAAACCATGATTTTTCTTCTAAATAGCGAAACTTTTTCATTACCATTAAAAAGTTTAAATTTTTGTTTAGTGATACCTCTCAAATTTTTTCAAAAATTCATAGATGATAGAACTCCAAAAGCATATTACAATAACAATTTCGTTTCCTGACCGGTTATACGGGTAGGGTAAATAAATAATAGAATTATTTATGAAGCTCTACTAGAACAGGGAAATATTAACCGATTTATATCCATAGGGGAATTTTTTTTTTTTTCAAATCACGCGACTCACTAAACTCCGGTTCCCATAACCAGTTTAAAACGGGATCTTATTTACTCTACAAACAGTTGCCACTCGAGCCAAAAATTAGAGGTACATTTTACCAAATAACTATCAAACAAAAAATCTTATTTCTCAAAATTGTATTTCTATAGAAAATTTTACCAAAATTTTATTTCTATAGAGAATTTTGTCAAAATTTTATTTCTATACAGAATGTTGGAACAATTTTATTTCTATAGAAATTTTTGTAAAATTTTATTTCTATAGATAAATTAGTAAAAATGTCATTTCTATAGAAAATTTTCTCAAAATTTTATTTCTATAGACAATTTTGTCAAAATTTTATTGCTATAGAAAATTTTGTCAAAATTTTATTTCTACAGAAAATTTTATTTCTATAGAAAATTATGTCAAAATTGTATTTCGTTTTGTTTGTTATTGTTGGTTTTCTCTTCAATCATTATTGTTGGTTTTGATTTCAGCTTAAAACCATGCATTGACTAAACTACAAGTGTAGCTTAACTAACAGAGGAAAAGTATGCTTGTCAAATTTATTTGGGCAAAGCCCTATATACTGCAAGATGGTTGCATGTACAGCTGTTTCGGAATTACCACATTCCTAATCAGCATCCTCTACTTGCAGCAAAACTATCAAACTATTATCAGAATAAATTCGGGTAATTCACTCAACCCAAAGTGAACTACACTTGAATCTTCTGAAAAAAGGTTTGATAGTCGGCTACTGCCTAAACAAATTTGCATGCACATCTCTATTCCTTTGCCAAACTCGAATCATCGATTTGAATGTAGTTGGCTGGGTTTGTTTTTGAGCGTGCTTCCTCTATCTTCATTCGTTTTCTATTTATATAGAAATTTTATTTTTATTTCTATAGAAAATTTTACCAAAATTTTATTTCTATAGAAAATTTTGTCAAAATTTTATCTCTATACAGAATGTTGTGACAATTTTATTTCTATAGAAAATTTTGTAAAAATTTTACTTCTATAAAAAATTTTGTCAAAATTTTATTTCTATAGAAAATTTTGTCAAATTTTTATTTCTATAAAAAATTTTGTCAAAATTTTATTTCTATAGAAAATTTTGTCAAAATTTTATTTCTATAGAAAATTTTGTTCAAATTTTATTTCTATAGAAAATTTTGCCAAAATTTTATTTCTATAGAAACTTTTGTCAAAATTTTATTTCTATAGACAATTTTGTCAAAGTTTTATTTCTATAGAAAATTTTGTCAAAATTTTATTTCTATAGAAAAGTTTGTCAACATTTTATTTCTATAGAAAATTTTGTTCACATTTTATTTCTATAGACAATTTTGTTCAAATTTTATTTCTATAGAAAATTTTGTCAAAATTTTATTTCTATAGAAAATGTTGTCAAAATTATATTTCTATAGAAAATTTTGCCAAAATTTTATTTCTTTAGAAAATTTTGCTAAATCTTATTTCTTTAGAAAATTTTACCAAAATTTTATTTGTATAGAAAATTTTGTCAAAATTTTATTTGTATAGAAAATTTTGTCAAAATTTTATTTCTATAGAAAATTTTACCAAAATATTATTTCTTTAGAAAATTTTGTCAAAATTTTATTTCTATAAAAAATTTTGTCAAAATTTTATTTCTATAGAAAATTTTGTCAAAATTTTATTTCTATAGAAAATTTTGTCAAAATTTTATTTCTATCGAAACTTTTGTCAAAATTTTATTTCTATCGAAACTTTTGTCAAAATTTTATTTCCATAGGAAATTTTGTCAAAATTTTATTTCTATAGAAAATTTTGTCAAAATTTTATTTATATAGAAAATTTTGTTCAAATTTTATTTTTATAGAAAATTTTGTCAAAATTTTATTTCTATAGAAATTTTTGTCAAAATTTTATTTCTATAGATAATTTTGTCAAAATTTTATTTCTATAGATAATTTTGTTAAAATTTTATTTCTATAGAAAATTTTGTCAAAAGTATATTTCTCCTATTTGCAAAATCTACCAAAACATAAAGAATTCTGCCAATCTACCAAACAGTAAAAATCTACAATTTTTGATAGAATTCTACCAACTGTGGCAAGCGTGACTAATATAATAATGTAATATTCCATAAACATTTCATGAAGTCGGCGGGGTTCTCCCCTCTTGTCTAGATCTTTAAAATGCAAATGTCCCATTAAACTGAGTTAATTTTGTCATTGCTTCAGTCATGTTATAATTGGCATAGGTAATTGATATTATCATTTCCTAGGCTATCTCAAACGATCGATAAATTAATAATTGATAAAAAAAGAAAATTGTTTTCAGTTTGGTTCCATCGCATAATCTCAGGGGATTACTCTTAACCCATTACAATATCATAAAATAGGAGAACCAATTTATGGCCATTCTCAATATTTTGCTTGGAGAAGTTAAATTGACACTTACAGTAGTTACCATTTCCAAGAAAAAAAATATTTAAAAAAAATTATTTCCAACTTAAAGAAATTCAAAAATAAAATCCAACTTTCACATAATTAAATTTTGTTTCCTTATGATATGAATCTAAAACTGAATTCTTTTAGTCCATAAAAACTCTTAAATCTTCATTTCTGGCAACACTTCTCACACGTCACACATTCTAACTTTAACATACCAAATTACAAGAGTACATGGTTTGTGTTTGTTGTTGTTGTTTTTGCTGTTTTTATTTCCCATCAAACGATGGTTTCTAACAGATGATTTATTAACGAAACATTCTGTGATGCTGTAGCCGAAGTAAACTCCCCCTTTTAGATATACCAAGCACCAAATAAACTTCCCCAATTTTGAAACAACAACAACAACCACCTTAACCATAGTCATTTCCACATAATATCACACAAAAGCATTGTTACGTTCATAGTCAACACATTTTATTCTATGGTAATTTAGGTAACACACACACACACACCCATTCCTCTTCTCTTTAGAAAGGACAAAATATTCACCATACCATCATCATCGCCCGTTGTTAATACAGTTCACGTGTATATCTAATTCGTAGTGAATGAGTGTATGTTTGTGTGTGTGAAAGTATCTCACAAAGAAACGGTATGACAATATTTACATCGCTCCTTCAAGATGAGAAATAACAACACCACGAAAGAGTAGAATAAAAATTATATAGATATTTTGATAATACAAAAAAAATGCAAAACAAAAACAAATATGTGACATGGAAACTGCGCTTGCTCTCTATACACATTAGAGGTGTGCACGTGACACGAAATTGTCATGACTCACGCTCATGGCGACAGCGTGAGTGTGAGTGAGCGTGATTAACAAACCGAAATGTTGTGCGTGAGCGTGAGTCACGAAACTATCATCTTCGTGAATGTGCGTGAGTAAAGATTTACGCTCACGAAAATAATCCCACTCACCAACATAAAACGCTTAAGAGTTAAATTAATTTGCAATTTTAGTGACATCTGGGATGTTAAGAGTGTAATAACGCTCTCGATTTTAATAATGCTCATGTTTTCAGACACGTCGCTAAGGTAAATTACTCAAAAATTGTTCATGAGTCACGATATTTTTCGAGAGTCACGGCATTTTTCGTGATTCGCGACATTTTCGTGCGTGAGTGTGCGTGAGTACAAATTTTTTTCGTGAGTGTGCGTGAGCGTGAGTCCTACCAAACCATATCATGCGGGAGTGTGAGTGCGTAAGATTTTTCCGTCGTGAGTGTGCGCGAGCGTGAGTTAACTATTACTCACGGGCACACCTCTAATACACATCACACATATAAAGTGTCATTTCATTCCTTTACATATTCCATGGGGATGAAGATTGTAACCATGCGTATGTATGTGTGTGTGTTTTTTTGCTTGAGAGAGAGCTTAAATTTATATGAGAGATCCCAATAAACATATGACGATAATTTAACCCTTTAACGAAATATGTGATGGTATCAAGAGAGATTATAAGATCATAAACAGGACATACAATTCATTTACTTTAATCGATCTATATGTATTATAGAGGCAAAAGCATAAAATTTCGATATAAAGTTTTTTTTTCGAAGTTTTCAAACAAAAGAGGCGATCACTGTTACGATATTATGCATTTAAAATGCTAGAATTCTTGCTGTTTTGGTAGTTTTTGCAAACTGGTCCTTTTTGATAGGAATGAAATTTTGACAAATTTTTCTATAGAAATAAAATTTTGACAAAATTTTCTATAGAAATAACATTTTGACTAAATTTTCTATAGAAATAAAATTTTGACAAAATTTTCTATAGAAATAAATTTTTTACAAAATTTTCTATAGAAATAAAATTTTTACAAAATTTTCTATAGAAATACAATTTTGACAAAATTTTCTATAGAAATAAAATTTTGACAAAATTTTTTATAGAAATAAAATTTTGACAAAATTTTCTATAGAAATAAAATTTTGACAAAATTTTCTATAGAAATAAAATCTTGAAAAAATTTTCTATAGAAATAAAATTTTGAAAAAATTTTCTATAGAAATAAAATTTTGAGAAAATTTTCTATAGAAATAAAAATTTGAAAAAATTTTCTATAGAAATAAAATTTTGACAAAATTTTCTATAGAAATAAAAATTTAACAAAATTTTCTATAAAAATAAAATTTTCACAAAATTTTCTATAAAAATAAAATTTTGACAAAATTTTCTATAGAAATAAAATTTTGACAAAATTTTCTAAATATATCAAAGGAACATTTTGGTCATAACATTCATCAATATTTGGATATGCGGAAACTCTGTGTAAAATGGGTGCCGCGCGAGCTCACATTTGACCAAAAACAACAACGTGTTGATGATTCTGAGCGGTGTTTTCAGCTGTTAACTCGTAATACACCCGAGTTTTTCCGTCGATATGTGACAATGGATGAAACATGGCTCCATCACTACACTCCTGAGTCCAATCGACAGTCGGCTGAGTGGACAGCGACCGGTGAACCGTCTCCGAAGCGTTGAAAGACTCAGAAGTCCGCTGGCAAAGTAATGGCCTCTGTTTTTGGGATGCGCATGGAATAATTTTTATCGATTATCTTGAGAAGGGAAAAACCATCAACACTGACTATTATATGGTGTTACTGGAGCGTTTGAAGGTCGAAATCGCGGCAAAACGGCCCCATATGAAGAAGAAAAAAGTGTTGTTCCACCAAGATAACGCACCGTGCCACAAGTCATTGAGAACGATGGCAAAACTTCATGAATTGGGCTTCGAATTGCTTTTCCACCCACCGTATTCTCCAGATCTGGCCCCCAGCGACTTTTTCTTGTTCTCAGACCTCAAAAGGATGCTCGCAGGGATAAAAATTGGCTGCAATGAAGAGGTGATCGCCGAAACTGAGTCCTATTTTGAGACAAAACCGAAGGAGCACTACCAAAATGGTATCAAAAAATTGGAAGGTCGTTGTAATCATTGTATCGCTCTTGAAGGGAACTATGTTGAATAATAAAAATGTATTTTGACAAAAAAAATGTGTTTTTCTTTGTTAGACCGGGGACTTATCAGGAAAAGGAATGAAATTTTGACAAAATTTTCTATAAAAATTAAATTTTGACAAAATTTTCTATAGAAATAAAATTTTGACAAAATTTTCTATAGAAATAAAATTTTGACAAAATGTTCCATAGAAATAAAATTTTGTTAAAATTTTCTATAGAAATAAAATTTTGACAAAATTTTCTATAAAAATAAAATTTTGACAAAATTTTCTAGAGAAATAACATTTTGACAAAAATTTTCTATAGAAATAAAATTTTGACAAAATTTTCTATAGAAGTAAAATTTTGACAAAATTTTCTATAGAAATAAAATTTTTAGAAAAATTTTCTATCGAAATAACATTTTGACAAAATTATCTATGGAAATAAAATGTCGAAAAAATTCTTTGTAGAAATAAAATTTTGGCAAAATTTTCTATAAATATAAAAATTTTGACAAAATTTTCTATAGAAATAAAATTTTTAGAAAAATTTTCTATCGAAATAACATTTTGACAAAATTATCTATGGAAATAAAATGTCGAAAAAAATTTTTGTAGAAATAAAATTTTGGCAAAATTTTTTATAAATATAAAATTTTAACAACAATGATTTATAGAAACATAATTTTGACAAAATGGTTTTTGATTGGTAGTTTTTTTTTGTTTTGTTTTTTTTTTTGTAAAATTTTCGCAAATTTGGATACATTATATTTGGCTCGAGTGGCCACCATGGTCTTAACGGCGTTTCACTTTACGATGGAACCACATTAGAGAAGCTTAGATACACTCAGAAATGTCACCAGTGATACCAATCTAGCGGTTTTATAGGTAGATCTAACCATTTCTTAATTTATCGATTATTTCCATTTTGTAAGCATGGAAACAATATTGTTTTACCTTTATCGAAAATAAGACACATAAATAAAATCGTTTACTAATCATTAAACTTCTATTGCCATTACTAATCGGGCAATGAAGCTGATACTAAATATTGCCTTCACGGATAAGCTGATATACCTTTACAACCAATTATATAATGGAATTTACATTTCATTCGCATCTTCTGAGCTAGATTTTTGCAAAATTATTATTTCTATAGATTCTACGTGTCGCAAAACAATTTGTACACATTTTTATGAATAGCGTATAACTTCTTCCTCTTACGCTCTTATTCAAGTGTACTCAGAGCAATCACGTGGTGTATGTTGAGAGATTTTCATATAGGCAATGAAAAGTTATTCGATGCAGCCCTCCAGTACAAATGTGCCGTACTGATCTGAACATTATATGAGAATTAGAGTGGCCACTCTGTCATATGATTTATACAAATTACGTTTCATTGATCATACGCGCCCAGGTTCATTGTATCCTATGACAATTATCTAATAAAGCTACTTCAGCTATAATGCTGGGATATCATAATATCGTAAAACTATGAAAGCAGTACGAGAGGGGTCCGATAAGTATTTAGCATATAAAAAAACAACAAAAAAACAATATTTTGGAAAAGACATGTTCCAAATTTTTATTGTTATTGATGTAGGTCAGATGGTATTGAAAACGGTCCATATCGGTCCTCTACGTATAGCCCCCATATAAAGGGACCCTCAGATTTGGCTTGTGGAGCCTCTAACAGAAGCATATTTCATCCGATCCGGCTGAAATTTGGTACATGGTGTTGGTATATGGTATCTAACAAGCGTGCAAAAATTGATCCACATCGGCCCATAATTATATATAGCCCCCATATAAACCGATCCCCAGATTTGGGTTGCGGAGCCTCAAAGAGAAGCAAATTTCATCCAATCCGGTTGTAATTTGGAACATGGTGTTAGTATATGATCTTTAACAACCGTGCCAGAATTGGTCCATATCGGTCCATAATTAGAGCATAAACAGAGCCTCTTGGAGTAGCAAAATTCATCCGATCCGGTTCAAATTTGGAACGTGGTGTTAGTATATGGCCGCTAACAACCATACCAAAATTGGTCCATATCGGTCTATAGTTATATATAGCCGATCTCCAATCACACAAAAATTGTCCATATCGGTTCATAATCATGGTTGCCACGCGAGCCAAAAATAATCTACCAAAATTTTATTTCTATAGAAAATTTTGTCAAAATGTTATTTCTATAGAAAATTTTTTCAATATTTTATTTCTATAGAAAATTTTGTTAAAATTTTATTCGGTTCATAATAAAATTTTCATCATTGTCAAAATTTTATTTCTATAGAAAATTTTGTCAAAATTTTATTTCTATAGAAAATTTTATTCAAATTTTATTTCTATAGAAAATTTTATTCAAATTTTATTCGGTTCATAATCATGGTTGCCACTCGAGCCAAAAATAATCTACCAAGATTTTATTTCTATAGAAAATTTTGTCAAAATTTTATTTCTATAGAAAATTTCGTTAAAATGTTATTTCTGTAGAAATTTTTGTCAAAATTTTCTTTCTATAGAAAATTTTGTCAAAATTTTTATTTCTATAGAAAATTTTGTGAGAATTTTATTTCTATAGAAAATTTTGTTAAAATTTTATTTCTGTAGAAAATTTTGTCAACATTTTATGTCTATTTTGTCTAACTGAATTACATATTTGATCGATCTTTTTTTATTTAATATATACCACGTACAATAACCACATACAATTTAGAAGATGGTGTTAGGAGGTTTTAAGATACCAAGCGTTACCGCAACTTAAGTAATTCGATTGCGGATGGCAGTGTTTAGAAGAAGATTCTACGCAATCCATGGTGGATGGTACATAAGCTTCGGTCTGGCCGAACTTACGGCCGTATATACTTTTTTTTTTGTATAATTTGAGTTACTATTTTCAATTATCCACAAACTGGTAGGTAGAATTCTCATCGTATTCAGATTTGTCAAACGTTTCTTTTCATAAGGCGGAGTTCTTCGTTCGACTGTTTTTTTAACATTGACCCTTTCGAAAGCCTTTAGAAGTGATGTCCGTTTTTTTTTCCTTCAAAAATTCGTATGCATGTAATTGGGATAATTTAATTTGATTAAAAAGTTAATTGTATCACTTAATTTTTTTGTAATTGGTTATATTTCAACTTTAATATTTTTTTTTATTGGATATATTATGGTATTATTTTTTTCTGTGTATGTACATAAATGGAAATTCTAATGTTCCATTTTTTTCTCCCTTGCAAGTTTTTACTAGAAAAGTACGCAAACAGACCTTTTATTGCATTAAAAATATATGCGACTAACTGATCATTTTAACACCTAAAATATCCACTCCCTTCATTAACGTATACAAGCATAATACAATTCTATTATTCTCATTGCATTATCTTACTCTCTTGCTATGAATGCTCTCCCAATAACTCTCAAGCATTTTGCTCCATGCCAGCTTAACAAGAACCAAATACACACACACACAAACGTACATAACTAAGCAAACAAAAGCTACTCATACTAAACCAACAACGACAACTAACTAAGTTAATATTATAACAAATGCGATTTTCTATACTGAAACTTAAACAATTTGATATTTTAAAGCAATTTGTCATATCTATAAAAAATTGCCTTTCGTTTGATACTAAATTAACCCCGTATCGGCTCACATTAGTTGTGTTCTTTGTTTTATACTCTGAGAGGATTTTTGATATTTCTCTCTTTTACTTATTTTGCTAAGAGTAAGCAGCACACTTAATTGGACCCAAAAAGATTTGTAAAGTATTAATATAAATATAAAACAAGTAAGTAAAGTAGAAAATCGGGCGGGGCCGACTATATCGTACCCTAAAACCACCCTTACTGAATTAGTAATCATAAGCATTTGTGGGGTAACATTGATATAGGTCTGGGATATAAACCGCAGTTGCATATTTAAGAAAATTAAGGGGTACATGTTTATGTGTGCTTTGTCTCAATCTGACTATAGCTCATAGTCAATGTTGCAAGGGAAAATGTTCGCTTTACCCTACAAGGACAAAAAAAAACATATATTCCCAAACAATTTTCCCTACAATATTTTTCGTTAAATTTAAACAAATTTTACAAAAAAAAATGGTTCTGAGTACTTTATTATCTTAAAACATGAAAATGCAACGTATATAACCTAGAAAATAAATTTGTATTACCACCACGGTTGCCACAGTTGGTAGAATTCTACCAAAAATAGTAATTTTTTTGTTAAGTCTCTATAGAAATAAAATTTTGGAAAAAGTTTCTATAAACAAATTTTTTGGAGAAATTTTTCTATAGAAATAAAATTTTGATAATAAATTCTATAGAAATAAAATTTTGAGAAAAATTCGATAGAAGTAACATTTTGATAAAATTTTTTATAGAAATAATATTTTGAAAACCTCAAATCTACTAAAAAATATAAATATAAATAGAAATTTTTGTCAAAACTTTCTACAGGATAAAATTTTCTACAGGAATAAAGTTTTGACAAAAATGTCTATAGAAATATTTGTTTGGTAGATTTTTGGTAATCTTCAAATTATTTTCTCTGTATATATTTTTCTCTGGGCTTTCAAGGTCATTTTTGAATGCGAATAAGACAAATATTGAATTATTCCATTATTTTCATCCAACGTTTTGCTGGGATTTTTTCCAGCTTCATCAGGGATGATTTTTTTATTGGATCTGGTAACAATATAATAGTGAAATATATTAGATCTTAACATACATTCTATTGATTTTCGTACAAGTTTCACTTACATTCAATCTATCGTCAATTACATTTGCAAACAAATACGCCAATTATTACGATATTACTAGAATTCGACATAAAACACATATTTTGGAATTGCAAAAATAATTAACTTAAACTAATATCACAGTAAATCTTATGTTGCTATCACATATGGTAACCGACTAAACTATAACAATACAATGCTGTAGTTGGCGTTAGCATTGTCTTTGTCTTCTCTTCTGTTTATTGCACTTGTTGTTTTTTGTTGTATACGTAAACTCACTAATGTATATCTCTTATTTTCTCTTCTCTCTTTGTCCAATATTTTTACGTTTCGTAGATCTGCATTATGGTTTTTCTCTATGCAGTGTTGAGCCAATGCTGTTGTCATCTTTTCTTTTTTTATATCTCCTTCGTGCTCTGCAATTCGTGTAGCTAAGCTGCGCTTTGTTGTGCCGATATAGCATTTACCGCATTTCTCTGTAGAGTTTCCAGTACATGTTATTTCATACACCACATTGCTTTGCTCAGCTATTTCTATTTTGGTTTTTGTTTGTGTGAATAGAGAGGCTATTGTTTTGTTTGGCTTGTGTGCTAAGCTTATTTCGTTGTTGTTTATGATATCTTGTAAATGTTTTTGTTCTGTAAGTTTGGGTATGTAGGGAATTCCAAAATATTTGATGTTGCCAGATTGGTTCTTTTCGGTTTTTATATTAAGTGTGCGGTCAATTAGATTACTTGTAATGTTTATAGATTTTTTTTTTGGCATGAGTAGTAAATGTTATTACCACACATTGTTAAAGATCAAGCCTTTGCCGGCTTCTAATTTCTTCCTCTAGAACCACCAAAATGTAAAAATTATTACAAATTGTGTTGAGTGAAAATATCCCTACATTGTGACCCTACGTCCGTACAAGACGCAAAATATTAGAAAAAAACCTACATAATTTCGCCTACTTCTAGCAACACTGGCTGTAGTTGATATTGCACCTACGGAGTTAGTATGCCACTAATATTGAGCCCCTTATTAAAAAAGAGAAAATCGCTCAATTAGTGTGGGTAATAAATCCAAATTTGTAAAAATCGAGCAATATTCTTATGTAAGAGCTACAAGTACGTATAAATACGATCGGCTAGTACATCAAAATTTGAAATTTGAGTAACATTGGTTAATAAATAAGAGTATTATGGCCAAATTTGGGAAAATCGAGCGATGCATATATATGGAAGTTGTATATAAATCTGAACCAATTTGCATAATATCTTGCGGGTTTGATTAATACCACAAAAGGTTACCTTGTGCAAAATTTGAGTAAGATCAGTTATGAAATGAGGCCTCTATGGTCAAACATAAAGTTATAAGGGGCTAAATTTTCAAAATCGGGCGATACATATATGGGAGCATATCTACATCTGAACCGATTTCGATGAAATTTTGCACATACCGTTAGTACTATAGAGGACTGAATCTAGCCAACTTTGAGTAAGATTGGATAATAAATAAGGGTTCTATGGCCAAATTTGGGAAAATCGGGTTATACATATTATGGGAGCTATATCTCAATCTGAACCGATTTCGATGATTTTTTGCACATATAGTTAGTGCTATAAAAGATTACATTTAGCCAACTTTGAGTAAGATCGGTTGATAAATAAGGGTTTTATGGCCAAATTTAGAAAAATCAGGCGGTACATATATATGAGAGCTATAGCTGAATCTGAACCGATTTCGATGATTTTTTGCACATATAGTTAGTACTATAGGAGATTATATTTAGCAAACTTTGAGTAAGATCGGTTGATAAATAAGGGTCTTATGACCTAATTTGGCAAAACCGGCCGATACATATATATGGGAGCTAAATCTAAATCTGAACCGATTTCGATGAAATTTTGCAGACTTAAAGGTTGATGCAGAAGATTATTTTGTGCTAAATTTGACGACGATCGGTTAGTAAAAAAGTGCAACGTGACCCCATTTGTCGAAATCGGGCGATACATATATATGGGAGCTATATCTAAATTTGATCCGATTTCTTCCAAATTCAATAGCGTTCGTCCTTGTGGCCAAAAAACTCCCCGTACCAAATTTCATCAAAATCAGTTACCAATTGCGACCGGAATCCTGTGAACAACAAATACATGGACAGACGGACGGACGGACAAGCGCAAGATCGACTCAGGAGGTGATTCTGAGTCGATCGGTATATATTTTATGGGGTCTAAAATCAATATTTCTGGTAGGCACATTTTTTATTATACATCTCCCATTTATATTAATGATAATTATCCCATTTATATTAATGATAATTTGAAAGTTACAATAAAGGATAAAAACTAAATGAAAGAAGAAAACAAAGAAAGAAATAAAATTAATTGCCCTATTGATTTTTATACCCACCACCATAGAATGGTGACGGGGGTATAATAAGTTTGTCATTCCGTTTGTAACATATCGAAATATCGATTTCCGACTATATAAAGTATATATATTCTTGATCAGGGAGAAATTCTAAGACGATATACCGATGTCCGTCTGTCCGTCTGTCTGTCTGTCTGTCTGTCTGTCTGTTGTAATCACGCTACAGTCTTCAATAATGAAGCAATCGTGCTGAAATTTTGCACAAACTCGTCTTTTGTCTGCAGGTAGGTCAAGTTCGAAGGTGGGCTATATCGGTCCAGGTTTTGATATAGTGCCCATATAAAACGACTTCCCGATTTGGGGTCTTGGGATTATAGAAATCGTAGTTTTTATCCAATTTGCCTGAAATTTGAAATCTAGAGGTATTTTATGACCATAAAGAGGTGTGCCAAAAATGGTGAGTATCGGTCCATGTTTTGGTATAGCCCCCATATAGACCGATCTCCCGATTTTACTTCTTGGGCTTATAGAAACCGCAGTTTTTATTCAATTTACCTGAAATTGGAAATCTAGAGGTATTGTAGGACCACAAATAAGTGTGCCAAAAATTGTGAGTATCGGTCCATGTTTTGGTATGGTCCCCGTATAAAATGACCTCCCGATTTGGGGTCTTGGGCTTATAGAAACCGTAGTTTTTATCCAATTTGTCTGAAATTGGAAATCTAGAGGTATTTTAGAACCATAAAGAGGTGTGCCGAAAACGGTGAGTATCGGTCCATATTTTGGTATAGCCCCCATATAGACCGATTTCCCGATTTTACTTCTTGGGCTTCTAGAATCCGAAGTTTTTATCCAATTTGTCTGAAATTGGAAATCTAGATGTATTTTAGGACCATAAAGACGTGTGCCGAAAATGGTGAGTATCGGTCCATATTTTGGTATAGCCCCCATATAGACCGATCTCCCGATTTTACTTCTTGGGCTTATAGGAACCGCAGTTTTTATCCAATTTACCTGAAATTGGAAATCGAGAGGTATTTTAGAACCGTGAAGGGGTGGGCCAAAAATGGTGAGCATCGGTCCATGTTTTGGAATGGTCCCCATATAAACCGACCTCCCGATTTGGTGTCTTGGGCTTATAGAAACCGTAGTTTTTATCCAATTCGCCTGAAATTGAAAATCTAGAGGTATTGTAGGACCACAAATAAGTGTGCCACAAATGGTGAGTATCGGTCCATGTTTTGGTATAGCCCCTATATAGACCGATATCCCGATTTTACTTCTTGGGCTTCTAGAATCCGAAGTTTTTATCCAATTTGCCTGAAATTCGAAATCTAGAGGTATTTTCGGGCCATAAAGAGGTGTGCCGAAAACGGTGAGTATCGGTCCATATTTTAGTATAGCTCCATAAGAACGATCTCCCCATTTAACTCCTTGGATTTCAAGAAACCGTAGTTTTTATCTGATTTGCCTGAAATTGTAAATTTTCTGGTATTTTAGGCTCACAAAAACTTGTATCGGATTAAGTTTTTATCGGTCCATTTGGTAATGGCTCCATATAGACCGACTTCACTTCTTGAGGGTGTAGAAGGCGCACTGATCATGAAAATTGCTTGAAACTCAATGAAAAATTTCCAGATTTTACTTCTACAGATTTAAGATTTCAAATCAAGACGCTATTTTATAATTTTCTTGCACACTTACAAGAGATGTTAATGATTCCTCTAAAACTCAAACAAAAATGGTTCTTATAAAACCAGAATCTGATATACTCCTCATAGGTGAAATCTTTAAATGTATCTTCGGGAAGTGTCCTCAAGTCCTCAAGCCCTCCTGAAATTTCAAAGGAAACCCTAATATTTGGTTCATGGTAGTGGGTATTTAAGAGTCGGCCCGGCCGAACATAGTGCTGTATATACTTGTTTAAATTGTTATTGTTAATTATATTACCAATTTCGTGATTGAAGGACTTTTAATTAAAAATTAATTGGATCAATTAATTTCATGAATGAAATCAGAAAATATTTTTTTCTGGGTTACCATGAAAATATATGTCATATTCCACTTTTTATCTTTTCTTTAAAATTCGATTATGACCAACATCTAGTATTGTGATTAGTCGATTTTGAAAATTACAAAACGTCGCCGTCCCGATTTATGTAATACGCCGTTCCCGGCTATCAAAAATTACACGCACGAGTTATTCACCACCACTGTGGTATCACAATGGACTGAATAGTCTAAGTGACCCTAATACATCGGGCTGCCACATAACCTAACCTAACCTTACCTATTCATATTAGGAATAATCGCGGAGGTCAACTCAATCGAAAGTGCAGTGATCAAGCCTCACTAACAAAAAATGAAAAAGTCCATTTTCAACTTTTGTGTTCCCAGTAAAAATATATATAGCGAACAAGATACATAATTAAACCGCCAAGATTTGTATTAACATTCTTAAATTACATTTAAAGAGAAATCTTTAAGCTCAATAACCGGAATGCAAGACCTTATCACCCACCATTCACTCCTTAAAATATAAGCCGAAGTAACGCCCAAAAATCGAAATCCTAATACCTAAGAGCAATGACAGGACAAAGCTCAACGGTGATTACCGTAAAAGTAATGCAATAGCACCTTTAATGATGGATTTTTCAAAAAAAAAAAAACACACACACACATACATACAACACAACAACCTAATATTAAATCCTGGTCATGCAGCCACACCTGTTTGAGAGATGCACCGCCACTAGAAAGCTAATTCGTGCAAGTGGTTGCCGAAGTTTGTGTGCGTGCGTGTGTGTGTGTGTGTACTTTTAGGAGTAAAGGAATTACATTCGCATTTACACTTGACTTTAACAAAGTAACTACGTCATCATTGTTGTTGCTGGTTTACGCTAGCGGGTTTCAAAGTGAAAAAATGCGTGCCTCAATATGGGAATGTTTGGTGTGTGCGTTTGTGTGTGTGTGTGTCTGAGATAGAAAGAGAGAGAGAGGAGCCCCAGAATGCAACAACAAGCATTAAGCCATAACAGTGATGCATTTAAACACGAAGTACATGCCCATAGTCTCCGTCATTGTCATCTTTTCCACAAATGAATACACGTACAAGATATATTCCAACAACAATAAAAACAACAAAATCATAGTAAATAATATCATATATATATATATACACGCACATCCAAACATTGTCCCAGTATAATGCCATCGTCGTAACGGCATAATTGAAAAATCAACACATCAACCGACCCACAGAGTCAAAGAAAAGCTTACTTTCTCGAGCTTACTGGAAAAGAGGCAAAACAAAAAGGACAACAACAACGAAGAAGAGCAATAGCATCATCATCGCCATCATCATTACCATGAGTATTGTTAGTGGCACTAGCTCAAGTGACACACACTGGGCCAGATCCATGCACTTTTACTAACGCTATGGAAACTATAACACCACACATCGCTTGTCATCCCGGTCCATCGTATTCATCCTTGTTCTTGTTGATGTTATTGCCGTAAGTTTTGTTTTTTAGGCCACCAAGAGGGTGTGGTTCCCTATTGCCTGAATATTTGATAGTTTGACACAGATTCCGTCAACGAAACGAGGTGCCAACCAACCGAACACCACCATCGAACGACATCGAGCAAAGAAGCAAAATGGCAATGGCAAAGCAAAAACATCGTATCAAACGCATTTGCAAGATGATGTCGGTGAAGAGGGGGCGAAGATGCAATATTATGTGTGTGTGTGTGTGGGTTAATAAAACTCCATAACTAAACAGTTTTGTGGAGAATTTTATACAACCAAAGGTCCTATTGATAGACATGCACATACTTTCTAATTCGGGATGTGCTAAATTATCACAACAAAATGATTCTTGTCCTGTTATGCGACAAGGAAACTTCTTCTATTCCAACAGCCACTCAATCAAGCCAAGTATATTAAATGGCGTGCCGTGCTTGTTTTCGTTTTTGGTCGTGCAATGAAATGTCCTGGTTTGGTTACGTCGTACAAAACTTGTTCGCACCTATTGTAAGTACGGTATGTCCCATTTCGTGTTTTTCTTATGGAAATTATGAATGAAAATTTTCCAAAGACAATTTAGTATTAAAGATCTAAATATGGTCTCGTTTATTGAGAGAGCATATGTCAAATGTCAACGCAGCTCTGCCCAAAAACGCATTTAGCCACATTAGTGCAATGTTTATGACATTATGTTGACAGAGACCTCTAGCGCTTCAGTTTTGTAATGATTGCATATTCATAGGATATACACACACACACACACCTACATAACAGGTTGGCTGATAAGTCCCCGGTCTAACAAAGAAAAACACATTTTTTTTTTTTGTCAAAATTCGTTTTTATTATTCAACATAAAGGGTGATACGGCCAAAATTTGGTCAAGGGAAAACGCGTGTAAATCGGTGAAATCGTTTATTTAAAAAATCAAATTAAATTTCTTTTTATACCCACCACCATAGAATGGTGACGGGGGTATAATAAGTTTGTCATTCCGTTTGTAACACATCGAAATAGCGATTTCCGACTATATAAAGTATATATATTCTTGATCAGGGAGAAATTCTAAGACGATATAGCCATGTCCGTCTGTCCGTCTGTCTGTCTGTCTGTCTGTTGTAATCACGCTACAGTCTTCAATAACACTAGCCAACAACCATTTTGTGAATTGTTTCTAGCATATTTTTTCTTATTGATTATGACCTACTAAACACGAAAATGATTTTTAAAAAATTTTCTGTCGATTGGTTTTCGAGATATAATTTTTTTATTTTTTTTTTTTAATTTTTGGAGGTACACCTACAATTTTGAGCATATCTTTCGTTTTCTTTGATCTTTTTGATCCTAATACTACTCAAATTAAAGAAAATTGAGCCGTCTACAACACATTCTCAGAAAATTTTCAAATCGGGTAAGTAGTTTGGATGTTAGCGGCTTAAAAAGGTAAAAAACGTTTTTTAAGTAAAAATGTTGCAAAAAAAACATATAAAAATTCATATAAAATATAAAAAAATTTCTAACGGCAATTTTTTGTTTTATTACGTGTAGCTGGAATCTTTACAAAGAAATTAATCCCTTACTTAACAAATAGCGGACTTATAATTTTTTTGGAATTTTTTAAAAATCATTTTCGTGTTTAGTAGGTCATAATCAATAAGAAAAAATATGCTAGAAACAATTCACAGAGAAAAGTTTGTTATTTGTTGCCTAGTGTAATAAAGCAATCGTGCTGAAATTTCGCACAAACTTGTCTTTTGTCTGCAGGCAGGTCAAGTTCGAAGATGGGCTATATCGGTCCAAGTTTTGATATAGCCCCCATATAAAGCGACCTCCCGATTTGGGGTCTTGGTTTTATATAAACCTTAGTGTTTATCTAATTTGCCTGAAATTGGAAATCTAGAAGTATTTTATGACCACAAAGGGGTGTGTCAAAAATGGTGAGTATCGGTCCATGTTTGGTATAGACCGATCTCCCGGTAATGTTTCTAGGGCTTCTAGAATCGATAGTTTCTATCCAATTCGCCTGAAATTGGAAATCTAGAGGTATTTTAGCATCATAAAGAGGTGTGCTAAAAATAGTGACTATCGGTTGATGTTTAGGTATAGCCCCCATATAGACCGATTTCCCGATTTTACTTCATGGGCTTCTAGAATCCGTAGTTATTATCCAATTTGGTTGAAATTTGAAATCTACAGGTATTTTAGGACCATAAAGAGGTGTGCTAAAAATGGTGAGTATCGGTCCAGGTTTTGGTATATCCCCCATATAGACCGATCTCCCGATATGGGGTCTTGGGCTTATAGAATCCGTAGTTTTTATCCAATTTGCCTGAAATTGGAAATCTAGAGGTATTTTAGAACAATAAAGAGATGCGCCGAAAATGGTGAGTATCGGTCCATGTTTTGGTATAGCCCCCATATAGACCGATCTCCAGTTTTTACTTTTTGGGCGTCTAAAATCTGTAGTTTTTATCCAATTTGCCTGAAATTAGAAATCAAGAGGTATTTTAAAACCCTAAAGAGGTGTGCTGAAAATGATGAGTATCGGACCATGTTTTTATATAGCCCCCATATAGACCGATCTGCCGATTTTATTCTTGGGCTTATAGAAACCGTAGTTTTTATCCAACTTGCCTCAAATTGGAAATCTAGAGGTATATTAGGACCATAAAAAGGTATGCCGAAAATGGTGAGTATAGGTGCATGTTTTGATATAGCCATCAGATAGACCGATCTCCCGATATTACTTTTTGGGCTTCTAGAAACCGTAATTGTTGTCCACTTTGCCTGAAATCGAAAATCTGGAGGTTTTTAGGAATATAAATAGCTGTGCAAGAAATGGTTTTATTTTTTAGGCTTCTAGAATCCGTAGTTTTTATCTAATTTGCCTGAAATGAGAAATCTAGAGGTATTTTAGGACCTTAAATATGAGAGCCGGAAATGGCGTGTAGTGGTCCATGTTTTGGTTTATCTCCCAAATAGACCTATCTCCCGATTTTACTTCTTGGGCTTTTAGAAACCATAGTTTTTTTTTCAAATTTGCATGAAATTTTAAATCTAGAAGTTTTTTAGGAACATAAAGAGGTGTGCCGATAATAGTGAATATCGGTCCATGTCCATGCACTGATAATGAAAATTGCTTGAAACTATATAGTTTCCAGATTTTACTTCTGGTAATCATTTAAATAATGGGGGTAAAAATCTACATATGTTAGATTTTAAATCAAGGCGTTATTTCATCGTTTTCTTGCACACTTGCACACGATGTTTATGATTCCTCTAAAACTCAAACAAATATGGTTCTTATAAATCCAGAATCTGATCTAGTCTTCATAGGTAAAATCTTTGAATTTATCTTCGGGAAGTGTACTGGTTGAACTGATCTGCTTGTCATCAAATCCCCCTGAAATTTTCACAGGAAACTATAATATTTGATTCATGGTGGTGGGTATTTAAAATTCGGCCCGGCCGAACTTACTTTATATACTTGTTCAAGTTCAATTAGTATAAAATTCACGAAAAATATTCAGTTAGGCTTTCGCTTTTCCAAATCCGAATTGCCGGGCCTCACGCTTGACACCTGCCATCAGATTTTGTACAGCCACCTTGTCCACCTTCTTCGCCGCAGAAAACCAGTTTGCCTTGAACTGCTGCTCGTCCTTAGCAGTTTTTTTGGTCTTCTTTAGGTTCCGCTTGACAATAGCCCAGTATTTCTCAATTGGGCGGAGCTCTGGCGTGTTGGGAGGGTTCTTGTCCTTGGGAACCACCTGTACGTTGTTGGCGGCATACCACTCCATGGCCTTTTTACCGTAATGGCAAGATGCCAAATCCGGCCAAAACAGTACGGAACAACCGTGTTTCTTCAGGAAAGGCAGCAGACGTTTATTCAAACACTCTTTCACGTAAATTTCTTGGTTGACAGTCCCGGAAGCTATGAAAATGCTGCTTTTCAAGCCACAGGTACAGATGGCTTGCCAAACCAGATATTTCTTTGCGAACTTTGACAGTTTTATGTGCTTGAAAATATCTGCTACCTTTCCCCTTCCTTTTGCCGTATAAAACTCCTGTCCCGGAAGCTGTTTGTAGTCGGCTTTGACGTAGGTTTCATCGTCCATTACCACGCAGTCAAACTTCGTCAGCATCGTCGTGTACAGCCCCCGGAATCGCGCTTTGGCCGTCGTATTTGGTTTATCATCGCGATTTGGAGTCACTACCTTCTTGTAAGTCGATAGTCCGGCTCGTTTTTTGGCTCGATGCACGGTTGTAGACGATAAACCCAGCTTATTTGCGGCATCTCGGAGATAGAGTGGTTAGGGTTTCGCTTGAAACTACCGGCAACTCTCTTTGTCGTCTCAGCGGCTTCTGGTTTTCGATTTCCCCCCGATCCAGACTTCCTGGCTGTCGACAAACGTTCCCCAAACACTTTAATTACATTTGTAACGGTTGATTTGGCAACTTTTAGCGATTTTGCCAGCTTTGCGTGCGAGTAGCTCGGATTTTCGCGATGCGCGAGCAAAATTTTGATACGCTGCTCTTCTTGCTTGGACGGCATTTTGACAACTGAAGAGTGAATTCCAAAATCAAAATAGGAGCAACATTCTACCCACACACACACACCTTCAAAATGAGGGGTGTTCAGGTTTTTTAAATGCAAAATTGAAAGAAATACGTCAAGTTTATATTGACCAAATTTTGACCGTACCACCCTTTAGTTCCCTTCAAGAGCGATACAACGATTAAACGTCCTTCCAATTTTTTGATACCGTTTTGGTAGTACTCCTTCGGTTTTGCTTCAAAGTAGGCCTCAGTTTCGGCGATCACCTCTTCATTGCAGCCAAATTTTTTTTCCCTGCGAGCATCCTTTTGAGGTCTGAGAACAAGAAAAAGTCGCTGGGGGCCAGATCTGGAGAATACTGTGGGTGGGGAAGCAATTCGAAGCCCAATTCATGAATTTTTGCCATTGTTCTCAAGGACTTGTGGCACCGTGCGTTGTCTTGGTGGAACAACACTTTTTTCTTCTTCATATGGAGCCGTTTTGCCGCGATTTCGACCTTCAGGCGCTCCAATAACGCCATATAATAGTCACTGTTGATGGTTTTTCCCTTCTCAAGATAATCGATAAAAATTATTCCATGCGCATCCCAAAAAACAGAGGCCATTACTTTGCCAGCGGACTTTTGAGTCTTTCCACGCTTCGGAGACGGTTCACCGGTCGCTGTCCACTCAGCCGACTGTCGATTGGACTCAGGAGTGTAGTGATGGAGCCATGTTTCATCCATTGTCACATATCGACGGAAAAACTCGGGTATATTACGAGTTAACAGCTGCAAACACCGCTCAGATGAATGATCAACACGTTGTTGTTTTTGGTCAAATGTGAGCTCGCGCGGCACCCATTTTGCACAGAGCTTCCGCATATCCAAATATTGATGAATGGTATGACCAACACGTTCCTATGATATCTTTAAGGTCTCTGCTATCTCGATCAACTTCATTTTACGGTCATTCAAAATCATTTTGTGGATTTTTTTGATGTTTTCGTCGGTAACCACTTCTTTCGGGCGTCCACTGCATTCACCGTCCTCCGTACTCATTTCACCGCGCTTGAATTTTACATACCAATCAATTATTGATGATTTCCCTGGGGTAGAGTCCGGAAACTCATTATCAAGCCAAGTTTTTGCTTCCACCGTATTTTTTCCCTTCAGAAAACAGTATTTTACCAAAACACGAAATTCCTTTTTTCCATTTTTTATACCCACCACCATAGAATGGTGACGGGGGTATAAAAAGTTTGTCATTCCGTTTGTAACACATCGAAATATCGATTTCCGACTATATAAAGTATATATATTCTTGATCAGGGAGAAATTCTAAGACGATATAACGATGTCCGTCTGTCTGTCTGTCTGTTGTAATCACGCTACAGTCTTCAATAATGAAGCAATCGTGCTGAAATTTTGCACAAACTCGTCTTTTGTCTGTAGGCAGGTCAAATTCGAAGATGGGCTATATCGGTCCAGGTTTTGATATAGTCCTCATATAAACCGACCTCCCGATTTGGAGTCTTGGGCTTATAGAAATCGTAGTTTTTATCCAATTTGCCTGAAATTTGAAATCTAGAGGTATTTTATGACCATAAAGAGGTGTACCAAAAATGGTGAGTATAGGTCTATGTTTTGGTATAGCCCCCATATAGACCGATCTCCCGATTTTACTTCTTGGGCTTCTAGAATCCGTAGTTTTTACCCAATTTGCCTGAAATTGGAAATCTAGAGGTATTCTAGGAAAATAAAGAGATGTGCAGAAAATGGTGATTATCGGTCCATATTTTGGTATAGCCCCCATATAGACCGATCTCTCGATTTTACTCCTTGGGCTTATAGAAACCGCACTTTTTATCCAATTTACCTGAAATTGGAAATCGAGACATACTTTAGAACCGTAAAGAGTTTATATACAATTTGCCTGAAATTGGAAATTTATAGGTATTTTAGGTCCATAAAGAGGTGTGCCACAAATGGTGAGTATCGGTCCATGTTTTGGTATAGCCCCCATATAGACCGATATCCCGATTTTACTTCTTAGGCTTCTAGAATCCGAAGTTTTTATCCAATTTGCCTGAAATTGGAAATCTAGAGGTATTTTCGGGCCATAAAGAGGTGAGTTGAAAACGGTGAGTATCGGTCCATATTTTAGTATAGCCCTCATAAGAACGATCTCCCGATTAAACTCCTTGGGTTTCTAGAAACCGTAGTTTTTATCCGATTTGCTTGAAATTGTAAATATTCTGGTATTTTAGGCTCACAAAAACGTGTATCGGATTAAGTTTTTATCGGTCCATTTGGTAATGCCGACTTCACTTCTTGAGGGCGCACTGATCATGAAAATTGCTTGTAACTCAATGTAAAATTTCCAGATTTTACTTCTCGTGTGAAAATCTACAGATTTAAGATTTCAAATCAAGATGTTATTTTATAATTTTCTTGCACACTTACAAGAGATGTTAATGATTCCTCTAAAACTCAAACAAAAATGGTTCTTATAAATCCAGAATCTGATATAGTCCTCATAGGTGAAATCTTTAATTTATCTTGGGGAAGTGTCCTCAAGTCCTCAAGCCCTCCTAAAATTTCAAAGGAAACCCTAATATTTGGTTCATGGTGGTGGGTATTTAAGATTCGGCCCGGCCGAACTTACTGCAGTATATACTTGTTTTTTTTTTTTTCACAATAACAAAAGTTGCTTCACAAAAGACGCTCTATCTCACAAACTAATTGACTTACAGACGTCTAATTTTGACACGAATCATTTGAAGGTTGGTACTATATAAAAATAATATGCATTTAATACTAGCGACGCCATCTATGTGTCAGACCGGGGACTTATCAGCCAACCTGTTATGAATGCATGGGATTTTATAGCACTTACCTTCAATGTTGCCAGTATATTTCAGGCTCTTGTGGGACGCTTTTGTCCCAAAAAATCTCCAATTTAATTCAAAATTCCCCACAAAAAAGTTCGACAAGTTTTTATGAAAAAACAAATTAAGAAATAGGCTTCTACCGCAGAGCCTATTCAGTAATAATTTAATGTCAAAGCTGTAACTTGCGAGCTGTAATAAGATCAAGATTTCGAAACAAAACACAAGGAGACCGGTGTATCCACCCAAATGTTGAAAATGGGAGTTCGGTCAAATCGGTAGTTTTTTTTCAAAATTTTCTATAGAAATAAAATTTTGACGACATTTTCTATAGAAGTAAAATTGTGACAAATTTTCTATAGAAATAAAATGTTCTATAGAAATAAAATTTTGCGTTAACTTTCTATAGAAATAAAATATTGACAAAATTTCTATAGACATAAAATTTTTCTATAGAAATAAAAATTTGGCTAAATTTTCTATAGAAATGAAATTTTGACGAAGTTTCCTAAAGAAATGAAATTTGGCAAAATTTTCTATAGAAATGAAATTTTGACAAAATTTTCTATAGAAATAAAATTTCGACAAAATTTTCTATAGAAATGAAATTTTGACGAAGTTTCCTAAAGAAATAAAATTTGGCAAAATTTTCTATAGAAATAAAATTTCGACAAAATTTTCTATAGAAGTAAAATTTTGGCTAAATTTTCTATAAAAATGAAATTTTGACAAAATTTTCTATAGAAATAAAATTTTGACAAAATTTTCTAGAGAAGTAAAATTGTGACAAATTTTTTATGGAAAACTGTTTTATGGAAAAAAATTTTGCGATAACTTTCTATAGAAATAAAAATTTGAAAAATTTTCTATAGAAATGAAATTTTGACAAAATTTTCTATAGGAATAAAATGTTGACAAAATTTTCTATAGAAATGAAATTTTGACAAAATTTTCTATAGAAGTAAAATTTTGGCAAAATTTTCTATAAAAATGAAATTTTGACAACATTTACTATTGAAATAACATTTTGACAAAATTTTCTAACGAGGTAACATTTTGGAAAAATGTTGGAATTTTGGCCCAGAATAAAAATTTATTGCGTCAACGCTGGCCATAAGGCCGAGAAGCGATCGGCCACCAAGTATTTATGAACGAATTTTCATCTAATAAAAATTGAGTGGTAGACAAATATGAAGGGGAATCATCTTCATCATTTCTATATTTATATCCTAAAAATTGTCAAAAATAGTGATGAACACTGATGAGAAGGCAATATTTAGGTCTGAATCCTCATGCAATGATTTTATTATTGTAGAAAAATGTCTTAGCCAAGTTGCATAAAATTATAAATAAGAGCTTGTGTCCTTTTCAAATCAAAATACTTCATTTTCACCCTTTTGTATATTTTTAAATTATTTAGAAATTAACAGAATTTCAAGTAAATCAAACTTAAAAAAAATCCCCAAATTTATGGAAATTTCCCCAACTCAAAATTTTCATCACCATCCACGAAAAATATCTCCAATTTGGAGAATTATCCCAAATACTGACAATACTACTTACCTTTATAAGTGAATATGGTGAATTTAGCGAAGGCACACTCATTCGATTCATAAACCACCACGAGTATTTTTTTATACTCGAGACACCCTGTGGTGTTGAAGTAAGCTAACCATTAAACTAAATAAAAACCTTCGACGACAGCAGCAATGACAGGGTGGTTGCACTGACATTGTGTCTGTGTATATATATGGGATGTCCAAAATACGCGACAGAATACAGTGACGACTAGCGATTGTCGTCAGTGCTGGCATTGCTTACTAACTTGTTTTACTCACTACATGGCTGAACAAGAAGGTTAAATCATGGGCCCATATGATTACAATTTTTTTATTTCGACAAAATTTTAAAATGTCAAAATCATATGTTTATGGTGATTGCAGCTCTCCAAATGACACTGCATAGCAAATGCATATCAAAAAAACTCGCGCATTCATAGCTGGAGAATTGTTCAAAGATGACTTGAGGATCTTGATAACATATTCCAGACCCAAAATACCATGCACATCAGTTTTTAAACTGCATCATAAACTGTTTTTGTTAATAAATGGCGAAGATCCATTTGACTGACTTCCATTCTTAACTTTGGTGGGTATTATAGTCTTATTTGTCTCATATCGGCGTTCCTCGGATGAATTATCCACTTCACAATTACTCATAGGTGACGCAATTAAATTTGAACCTTTATTTTTCTCTGGATTTTAATTATTTTTTCAGGACAATTGAAAGAATAAATAATTGCCACTTTTACCAATGCCATACGATTCTTTTATCAGCTGATTTTGACTTCTTAAAATTGTAAACAACTTATTGAAATTTGTTGTTTTTGTTATCGTGATTCAGCCATGACTCACTACTAAAAATTGTTGTTGCCTTACCACGGGGGTATTATTTTATCTTAAATGCTAGACTCGAGCTTAATGCGCTTTACAGACTATCAGTTCTTCCGGACGGAATGTCGGTGTTTGTAAAGAATCTTACAGTGTGTCGGATCGATACGACCTGTACGGCGATGACTAAATAATCGGTAAATGTATTATCGATCCCATAAACATGCAGCAGTATCGATTATGTCTTCGGACTTAACTTATAATGTGCATAATATATGGGATATGTTCGACACGTGCACAGTCGTCCGGAATAACTGATCGTCTGTTAAGCGCATAATACCCACCCTAAGGCCATTGGTCTAATACGCTTTACAGACTATCAGTTATTCCGGACGACAGTGCTCGTGTCGACCATATCCCATATATTGTGCACATTATAAGTTAAGTCCGAAGGCATAATCGATACTGCTGCCTGTTTATGAGATCGATAACACATTCACCGATTATTTAGTCATCGCCGACAAGCCATATCGATCCGACGCACTGTAAAGGGCACCTTATACGGTCGGATAAACCCTGCTACACAACACGTTGCGGCGACAAATCCGATAGTATAAGGTCGTGTTCGGCTGTCGCGGGAATGTGTTGGCATAAAATCAAAACAACTTTGATTTTTTCTGGTTGGGTAGTACAAATCATTGAGTGTAAGGGGATGTTCGACAAACATTATCAAAGACAAATTTATTTTTACATTAAAAACAGACATTTCTGCAATGAAATTAATGATGGATCGCCAATTCTGGTTGAAAATTAAAGAAATATATAAATCTAAACCAGTATTGTGGCAAAAACGTGGAAAAATTCCATTTCCAATCAATGGGAAACCAGGCGACTAGTATTTTGAAATTCATCAAGTAATTTAATAATATATTAAATGTGGATTACTTCAGGAATCATTGTTTTGACACATATACCAGGATTTTTTTTTTATTATTTTCTTCCATTTTTTCAGTTAAAAATGGTTTCACCCATAAATCTTCGTACAACTTCATTGTTTGTTTATGCTTCTTCTTATTTTTTCATGTTGTCATCACATTTGTTCGTGCAGTGTAAGGGCAAAACTTGAACGAACACACAACAAATAGACGAACCTCTGTCGGAGTGCTTATCCGACCGTCTAAGGTCCGCTTAAGATTCTTTACAAACACCGACATTTCGTCCGGAATTACTGATAGCGCATAATGCACTTTACAGACTATCACTTATTCCGGACGGAATGTCGTTGTTTGTAAAGAATCTTGCAGTGTGCCGTATCGATACGACTTGTCGGCGATGACTAAATAATCGGTAAATGTGTTATCGATCCCATAAACATGCAGCAGTATCGATTATGCCTTCGGACTTAACTTATAATGGCACAATATATGGGATATGTTCGACACGATCACTGTCGTCCGGAATAACTGATAGTCTGTAAAGCGCATAAGGGTCATTTACACTGAATGAAGTATCAATTTTTGGTAATGAGCAAATATATACAGTTCGGCCGGTTTACTTGAAAATATAGAATTTCAGTTTGATTTGATAACAGATACTTCCCCAAGCAGATCTGTTCAAAAGGTATGCTTGCTAAAGTTAAATCAGAGAGAACACAAAGACAAGAGAACGAAACTGTGAAGCTGTGAACTACGTCAGTAGGTGGCAGTCATGAGGAAAATTTCTCTAATATCATGCAATTTTTGTCGGCGCTTCTCTCAAATATTATACAGTTTGCGTCTGCGTCACCCAGTTCAGTTCTCTGCCGACTTTACGAAACGTAAAGAAAATAGGATTTAAAACCTACATTGTAGTAACAAATGTTCTTTTTATACCCTTCACCACTGCTGTGGTATAGGGTATAATAAGTTTGTGCATTTGTATGTAACGCCAAGAAGGAAAAGTCTGAGACCCATCGTTTAGTAGACCGATCGTCTTAGAATTAAATTCTGAGTCGATTTAGCGATGTCCGTCTGTCTGTCTGTTGATGTATTTTTGTGTGCAAAGTACAGCTCGCAGTTTTAGTCCGATTGTCCTAAAATTTGGTATAGGGTGCTATTTCGGCTCAAAGACGATCCCTATTGATTTTGGAAAAAATCGGTTCAGATTTAGATATAGCTGCCATATATATTTTTCATAATTGGCGTGTATATCAACCGATCTTCCTCAAATTCCGTACATCCGAATATTTTATGAGTCTCGAAAAACTTGCAAAATATCAGCCAAATCGGTTCAGATTTAGATATAGCTCCCATATATAGCTTTCGCCCGATTTACACTCATTTGCCCGCAGAGGCCAATTTTTTTCTCCGATTTAGTTGAAATTTTGCACAGGGAGTAGAATTAGCATTGTAGCTATACGTGCCAAATTTGGTTGAAATCGGTTCAGATTTAGATTTAGCTCCCATATATAGCTTTCGCCCGATTTACACTCATATGACCACAGAGGCCAATTTTTTGCTCCGATTTAGTTGAAATTTTGCACAGGGAGTAAAATTAGCATTGTAGCTATGCGTGCCAAATTTAGTTGAAATCGGTTCAGATTTTGATATATCTCCCATATATAGCTTTCGCCCGATTTACACTCATATGACCACAGAGGCCAATTTTTAACTCCGATTTAGTTGAAATTTTGCACAGGGAGTAGAATTAGCATTGTAGCTATGCGTGCCAAATTTGGTTGACATCGGTTCAGATTTAGATTTAGCTCCCATATATATGTTTTTCTGATTTCGACAAAAAAGGTTAAAATACCAACATTTTCCTTGTAAAATCGCCACTGCTTAGTCGAAAAGTTGTAAAAATGACTCTAATTTTCCTAAACTTCTAATACATATATATCGAGCGATAAATCATAAATAAACTTTTTCGAAGTTTCCTTAAAATTGCTTCAGATTTAAATGTTTCCTATATTTTTCCTATATTTTTTACTAACATTGTGTTCCACCCTAGTGCATTAGCCGACTTAAATTTTGAGTCTAAAGTCTATCAAATTCTTCCAAATCGAGTGATATTTAAATGTATGTATGTGGGACAAACCTTTATATATAGACCCCAATATATTTGACGGATGTGATATGGTATCGAAAATTTTGATCTACAAAGTGGTGCAGGGTATAATATAGTCGGCATCGCCCGACTTTAGACTTTCCTTACTTGTTTTTACTAACATTGTGTTCCACCCTAGTGCATTAGCCGACTTAAATTTTGAGTCTAAAGATTTTGTAGAAGTCTATCAAATTCTTCCAAATCGAGTGATATTTAAATGTATGTATGTGGGACAAACCTTTATATATAGCCCCCAACATATTTGATGGATGTGATATGGTATCGAAAATTTAGATCCACAAAGTGGTGCAGGGTATAATATAGTCGGCCCCGCCCGACTTTAGACTTTCCTTACTTGTTTACAAATGTTTTCATTCCATTAAATATTTTGGCAAACAATTTGAAATGATAAGAGAGAAGTCCACCACTGTGGTATAACTGTCACTATACCTGACCTAAGACCTTAAATCGGGGAATCGGTTTATATGGGGTCTATATCAAAACCTGGAACGATACTTAATAGTCTAAGCCAGCCTGAAATATCGGTCTGTCACTATACCTAATCTAACCTAAGACCTTAAATCGGGGGATCGGTTTATATGGGGTCTATATCAAAACCTGTAACGATATAGCCCATCTTTGAACTTGACCTGCCTGAAAATAAAAAACGAATCTGTGCCATATTTCAGGACGATGGCGCCAGACAGGCGGACATGTTTTAACGCCTTAGAATTTTTCCCTGATCAAATTTTTGTTTCGTCACACAATTGCAATATAGTCGATTCTAAAAGAAATGAAATCAAATTTTGAGTATAAATTAAAAAAAAAATGTACCGTAATTTTGGGCAAGGTTAGATATTGTATATGATAGCCCTACGCTTCATATAACATGGAAATAGGCTCATCAATCCCATGATAGATAATTTTTAACACTGAGTTTAACCTCTCGGATTCTTTGGCCCGATATGTTCAAATCATTGTATAGGCATACCTTTCAGCATTTTCTTACAAATTGTTTGCAATTTGTCTATTCCTTCTATGGGGTCCGTTATGCCTTTTAAGAAGTTGTCCTCTGGTTTTAATACGGGTTCTTCGGCAATTTCTCATTCCTTGAATTTGGTCATAGTTTTCAATGATTTGCTAACATATTGCATAAGACAATTACTAGAAGTGTGAAACACATTAATGTTTGAGAGAAGAACATGAAAATAACTCTGTGCAAACTTACTATTTATATTCGGAGTTTTCTTGACCATTCATTGCAGCCATTAAACTTTCCACATTGGTCCGTTTGGGTTCTGCATCAATTGCTTATAGAAATATACCTGGTAATTTTGAGACAAGCTCAACATTTGATAAAATATAGACTGTTTAATGTTTCCATTGCAATATTCATACTCGACATGACATAGGCTTCTTCAAAAAAAAAAAGGAACGAGTATTTAATATCAATTCATAAACCCTAACTTTAAAAAACAAAACTATAAGTGCCAAAATCCATATGAAAACGATTATATTTTTATCACATCTTGGATTGAAGTTATCAAGGTAATAGATTGCGTCACATAAGCTAGTTCTAGGGACGGAATTCCACTATCACTTGCAGAATTTCGTCCAAAAGGCGATTTAGTAGAGTTGTTGTTGTTGTAACAGTGATTTCATCCATTTTTATGTTAAACGCTTTGTAGCCTGATCGAGGAACTTTGCAAGTAAGGTGGGATGTGTCCAGAGTGATCTGGTGGTGAGTCAGGTAGGTTTAGCTGGGCAAGAGAAAAGATGACGCGTGTCTGTGGCCGTTGGTACAAATTGGACACACGTCAGCTACCCTGCCATCGATTACTGATAGTAGCAATTGAGGCGTTTGCACTTGCCTGGTCTTGATTAAGCCAAAACTAGTCTGCCGTGGTAGTAGAGTAATTGAAGTTGGTGGGGAATATTTTGACAAAGCTACCAAAATGTCAAGAATTCTGTAAATCTACCAGACAGTAACAAAAATAAAACATTTTTCTTATAAATCCACCGACTGCTGAAAACCCCCTTTTGGAGTGAGTTGATTTCCTCCCAAAAAAAATAACAACAATATCTCATAATACAAACCCCAAAGGGCTACACCAACATATCTTCGCACAGAAAGCATATTGGTCTTCCTATAAAGATCCTTGAACTTTTATCACATCTATACATATCTCTCGCATCAGAGCCACTATTTGTGCAGCGTTTTTTAGATATTGAATAAATTGTTCATCCATTATTAATTTTCTATTTGGGTTAAATCGAATGTTAGCGGCATTTATTTATGTTTTCGGTGGGTGTTGAGGTGGTAAACAGTTTGCGAATTCATTCGATAAACGAATACGCGTAAACTGATCGAGAACAAACAAAATCGACTCAGGTTTACCCTGTATTGGTATTTCCTTTTCTTTTTTTCCTTTCCTCATTATAGGTGGGTATTAAGTTCGAGTTTTTTCACTAAAGTGAAAACTAAATCAATAAAAAAAGGAATAAAATTGTACATATTTGTTGCAGATTTTACTATAACTTGATGGGGAATAGCCCAAAGCAAGTTTTCACAAAGTTTGTATTCCTTAAAAAGTATTGTTAAAGAAAAGTAATCGTGGAAAAATGGCGATTTTAGCGGCTAAACTCGAACTTAATACCCACCTTATACCAATAATTTAAAACATGGGACAGGGTAACCCCGAGTCGATTTTTTGTTTTCGATATATTAGCGCGTAATCGTTTATCGAATGAGATCGCAAACTGTTTACCACCTCAACAGCCAACAAAAACATTAATAAATGCCGCCAACATTCGATTTAAGCCAAATAGAAAATTAATAATGGATGAACAATTTATTCAATATCTAACAAAAGCTGCAAAAAACATTGGACCTGATGCGAGAGGTATGTATAGATGTGATAAAGTTAATTGGTATATAAGTGCACGTTTGTTAAGGTATTTCCCACAATCATTTATACAGACGAAAAATTCGAAGGATATATATAGGAAGATCAAAATTCCTCATATGCGAAGACATATTGGTTTAGCCCCTTGAGGTTGTTTGTATTATTCGATACTGTTGTTATTGTTTTTGGGGAAAAACAACGCACTCCAATAGGGGGGTTTCAGTAGTCAATAGATTTATAACAAAAATGTTATATTTTTGTTACTGTCTAGTAGATTTGCAAATTCTTGACATTTTTGTAGCTTTGTCAAAATATTTCCCACCAACTTCAATTACTCTACTCCCACGGCAGACTAGGGTAGTTATGACCCAATCAAGATCAGGCAAGTGCAGCCGCCTCAATTCCTATCTATCTGTGATTGATAGCAGCGTACCTGATGTGTTTCCAATTTGCTAGCAAGGTCCACATGACACGCATCATCTTTTCTCTTGCCCAACTAAACCTACCCGATCTACCATCAGATCACTCTGGACACATCCCACCTTAACCGCAGAGTTCCTCGATCTGGCTACAAGCTAAAGTACCAAAGCGTACATACCATTTCGACACATATCAATAGGGGTCCTCGTGGCGCTTGACCTATCGAAAGCGTTCGATACGGTCAACCTTGCTACAATATTTGAGGACATCGAGAATACGTCCCTACCGGCAGGAACGAAGCGTTGGGTTCTGAATTATATGTGTAGACGCCAGTCGTACGTGGAATTCAGGGACAAGAAGTCAAAACCCTGTAGAGTTAAACAGGGAGTTCCCCAGAGCGGGGTGATATCTCCGGCACTGTTTAACTTCTACCTGTCCTCGATTCCACCCCCTCCTGACGGCGTCGATATTGTGTCTTACGCGGACGATTGCACAATCATGGCATCCGGGCCCATTGTTGATGACATTTGCGATCGATTGAATGTCTACCTCGCTGATCTTACCAGTTATTTCACTGCAAGAAATTTTAAGGATATCTCCCACCAAATCCTCAGCCACACTACATGGACGGCGGAAGTACGCAGGCAGTTGAATGTCAGAGTCGATGGCGAAACAATTTCGACAACAAATTACCCCAAGATTCTCGGGGTCACATTCGACAGCCTTTTTAAGTCGTCCGCCCATGCCCCTGCAATGTGTGATAAGAAACAAGGTCGTCAAGTCGCTTGCCGGCAGCACTTGGGGTGCGGACAAAGAAACCTTGTTAACTACATATAAGGCAATTGGCCGGTCAGTGGTAAACTATGCAGCGCCAGTGTGGACACTTCAAACGAGCGATACGCAGTGGAAGTTGTCATCCGAATCACCATCTTGTGAGAGACCTCCTACGGCAGACAAGGGTAGTTTTGGTCCAACTAAGATCATGCAAGTGCAGCCGCCTCAATTCATACTTATCAGTGATTGATAGCAGCGTAGCTGACGTGTGTCCCATCTGTAATCAAGGGCCACATGACACTCGTCACCTTTTTGCTTGCCCAGCTAAGCCTCACTACCAGATCACTCTGGACACACCCCATCCTTGTCGCAGATTTCCTTGATTTGCCTACCAGCTGAACTACACAAGCATAGAACAAAATGGATGAAACTACATTAAAAACAACGCGTATAATCACAATAAACAGTTACAAAAACAACAACCGCAACTTCACTAAACCGTCATTTTTGGACGAATTTCTGCAAGGGATATTGGGATTCCATCCTGAGAACCAGCTTATGTGACGTAATCATATATAATTTTCATAACTTCCATTAAAGATTTGACAAAAATATAATCGTTTTCATATAGATTTTGGCACATAAAGTTTTGGTTTTTAAAGTTTAGATTTATGAATTGATATTCAATCATTTTCACGATCATTTTCTTTTCAGAGGCCTTTCTATGTCATGTCGAAGATGAATATTGCAATGGAAACATTAAACAGTCTATATTTTATCAAATGTTGAGCTTGTATCAAACTTCTCAGGAATATTTCTATAAAGCAATTGGTGCTGAACCCAAACGGACCAATGTGGAAAGTTTAATGGCTGCAATGAATGATCAAGAAAAATCCGAATTTAAAGAGTAATTTTCCACAGAGTTATTTTCATGTTCTTCTCTCAAACATTAATGTGCTTTATACTTCTAGTAATTGTCTTATGCAATATGTTAGCAAATCATTGAAAACTATGACCAAATTCAAGGAACGAGAAATTCCCGAGGAGACCGTAATAAAACCAGAGGGCAACTTCTTAAAAGGCATAACGGACCCCTTAGAAGGAATACACAAATTGGAAACAATTTGTAAGAAAATGCCCAAAGGTATGCCTATACAATGATTTGAACACATCGGGCCAAAGAATCCCAGAGGTTAAACTCAGTGAAGAAAATTATCTATCATGTGATTGATAAGCCCATTTCCAAGTTATTTGGAGTGTATGACTATCATATACTTTATCTTACCTTGTCATTTTTATTAATTGATAGTAAATATTTATTTGATTTGATTTTAGAATGGTCTATATTGCAATTGTGTAAAGGACCCCGTACGGAAACCACATTCTCAATATATCCAAATATTCACGAAAGCGATGCAGCCATATATCTGACCATAATAAAACATGCACTCAGTGATAAATATCCCACACCAATATGTTTACGTTTTAGCGGGAACAAACAAAAGGACCTTTTTAGAGATTTTGGAAATATAGTGAATAGCTTTAAACAGTGCATAAAAGTTGATCGCAAAGATTGGGATACACAAGAGGCAAGAAAGTTTTATTGGAATTCCTTATCAAAGTTGGATACATTCATTGCAGTAAGTATCGTGTTTATTACTATTTTCGTATATCAATCGACCAGTATGGGAATTGACTTATAATTGATTCTGTAACTAAATAAAAAAGTAAGGATCTATACTTTGGGAAACGCGAAAATCTGAGGGATTTGCAAGACACCAGAAAGAGTGATATGAGACTAATGTTTACATGATGTGAGGACTGTGGCTACATCTGGACATTTTTTTCTGAATTGTTGAATCCAAAAAGGATCAAGTACCTATACCTGAAGCTGGAATAGTATCGATTTGGTCTCTTTAGGCAGTCGACTTCAAGTGCACTTGAACATTTTGAAGTTAAGCCTATCCTTTCACAATTCACTCTCCTTTATGCGACATAATTTCTGTGTACACATTGTACTATAAGTTTGACTTTTTGAGTGTGCATTAATTCCTCACTGACGACAGTAAGGAATTAATGCACAATAGAAATTTCATCAAAATCTTATTTCTATAGAAAATTTTGTCTAATTTTTATTTAAATAGGGAAATTTTTGTCAAAATTGCAAAATTTTTATTTCTATAGAAAATTTTGTCAAAATTTTATTTCTATAGAAAATTTTGTCAACATTTTATTTCTATAGAAAATTTTTTCAAAATTTTGTTTCTATAGAAAATTTTGTCAAATTTTTATTTCTATAGAAAATTTTGTCAAAATTTTATTTCTATAGAAAATTTTGTCAAAATTTTATTTCTATAGAAAATTTTGTCAAAATTTTATTTCTGTAGAAAATTTTGTCAAAATTTTATTTCTATAGACAATTTTGTCAAAATTTTATTTCTATAGAAAATTTTGTCAACATTTTATTTCTATAGAAAATTTTGTCAAAATTTTATTTCTATAGAAAATTTTGTCAAAATTTTATTTCTATAGAAAATTTTGTCAAAATTTTATTTCTATAGAAAATTTTGTCAAAATTTTATTTCTATAGAAAATTTTGTCAAAATTTTATTCTATAGAAAATTTTGTCAAAATTTTATTTCTATAGAAAATTTTGTCAAAATTTTATTTCCATGGAAAATTTTGTCAAAATTTTATTTCTATAGAAAATTTTGTCAAAATTTTATTTCTATGGAAAATTTTGTCAAAATTTTATTTCCATAGAAAATTTTGTCAAAATTTTATTTCTATAGAAAATTTTGTCAAAATTTTATTTCTATAGAAAATTTTGTCAAAATTTTATTTCTATAGAAAATTTTGTCAAAATTTTATTTCTATAGAAAATTTTATCAAAATTTTATTTCTATAGAAAATTTTGTCAAAATTTTATTTTCATAGAAAATTCTGTCAAAATTTTATTTCTATAGAAAATTTTGTCAAAATTTTATTTCTATAGAAAATTTTGTCAAAATTTTATTTCTATAGAAAATTTTGTCAAGATTTTATTTCTATAGAAAATTTTGTCAAAATTTTATTTCTATAGAAAATTTTGTCAAAATTTTATTTCTATAGAAAATGTTGTAAAAATTTTATTTATATAGAAAAATTTGGTCTATTCACAGATTGAATCAAAAGGCGTGTCGTTTTTTCTGAAACATTTGAAAAAATTTTGCATTTTTAATTTGCGTTCAAGCTTGGATATAATGACTTACCATAACTGAACAGTTTCGTTGCCATAAATGTTTGCTGTTTATTTCTCTCCAAATTCATGCTTAAAGTTTGGCTATTGCTGTGGAGGTGTAACTTCCTCATAAGACAAGACAAAAAGATTTGTTTCATGAAGGGCTTCACTAAAAGTTCCCATTTTAAATTAGGCTCCCCACCTGGGCTTGCTATTGGAGGGTTAATGCTGATCTTTTTATCTAACAGACATATTTTAAACTTTTCATCAACGATTTTTTAAAGGTAAATAGGAATTTCTATTAAAAATATTCACTGTGCGAATAAAGACAAATTTGATCGTCACATTTATATGAATCCATACGCCACCCACAGCCGTCAAAAATTTGTGAATAAAATGTATATATATCAAAATTGAATTTAAATATCACTAAAACTAAGGTACGGAAAAAGAGCGTTCCATATTCTAAAAAAAAAAACACATCGAGGTTTATCGAGCTCCATTCTTAATTCAAAATCGTCAAAAATGGCGCATGAGGGGTAAAATAGCATTACAGCGACGTTGCAATCTCTAAAAATATTTTTTGTATCTCTTTCAGAAAGCCTGTGAAGATTTGAAAACATTTTTCTTTCCCTGGCGTTTTTTATTCTCTGGCATTGTCAGCCGTCCATCTGAAGCCAGTAATGATTTCAATGAACGATGCAATATAATCGAGAGATTTTCCAATGTCCATCAATTGGATTATCAATCTAAAATTCTTCTTTCCTTGGCTGCTTTAAATATAGGAGAATTATCATCATTAGAGATTGTGGGTATTTGTACAATACTTTTGCAAAATGAAGAACAAAGAGAACTAGCCATCGATATGTTAAATGAAATGCAACAACAATCATTGGGTATGTAAAGAATCGTAGTAGAGGAATTTATATGGAAGTTTTGGGAAAATCATATAATTCTAATTGTTTCAGATGATCTCTCAAAAAAAGAGCCACATTATCCCTGTATACTTGTAATAGATGAGGTAACTAATGATATTATGGCCATAGACGATTTTCCTATCAATTAAACATTTTTGGTGATTTCATATTGGTTTTTAGCGTTTGGATCATTTTTTCTGGGAAGAATTGAATGTTTATCAAGAATTTACTCGTTTCAATTCATTACAATGCCTCTGGAGGTTATATGAGTATTACAAAAAGGATATCGTAAATGGTTATCTCCAGGTAAATATTACCAATGGCGGATGTATATTAAATCCAGGTATGCAAATGGTTGTCTAAATAAAAAAAAAAGACATGGTTGAAGTTAACTTTTCTGTTGTTGTGTTGTTTTTTAGATCAAAATTTAAATCAAATGGAAGAACGTATGCGTAGCTTTGTGAAATATTGGATGCCTCATTGGAAACTATTGGTTGGCCAAAGGCCAACGACAGAAGAGCTAAGCAATAACTTTTACAAACGGAATTGTTATGTGTAAGTTTAATGTGATATTACGACGAGGGAGGGCTGTTAAGTACTTGCATAACAGAAAAGTGAGTCCAGGGAATGATTTTTATGTTTTGGTAACAAAAACGGGACAATGACAACATTTAGGAAGATGAGGCGTCGTCGCCTAATTCGACAAAAAATTGCAGAATAGTGAGTCCAGGGAGTGATTTTTATGTTTTGGCAACAAGGAAAAAATTAGTTTGACCATGGTAAGACGTGGCATTTGGCAGCACAGTGGAAGTGCGTTGGTCTTATATGTCGAAGGTGCCGTGTTCGATTTCCGGCCAGGGTAAACTGGTGCTAGCAGACTTCAATGCCCACCATGAACTTTGACATTATCTCCTGGGTAATCACAATAGACAAAAAAAACTAACGGGTTGCCACTCTACCTAACCTAACATAAACTATGATTCCACATTTTACACAGTGAAGAGGTTCGCACGAGATTTATGAGTGATTGCAACAGTTCGTCAGATATATTCTGTTGCCAGACGTATTGTGGCAACCCGTTATTTCTCTGCGATAAGATGTTTATGTTGAACAGAGAGTATTCCGGGACATCATCAATGCAACAGCAGCTCGCTGGTCGAATTATCCAGGTGAAGACTAACTTCCCAGCAGAAGCGGTAGAACCCGCAGACGAGAGTGATGAGCGCCGTCGGGCTAACTCCTCTGATATCAGAAAGTGGGAACTGAATTTGGAGATTTGTAAGATACTCGACGATATTGTCAGAGCACCTGAAGCAATGTAACCGAGGCAAATATAGAGCTTGAACCTTGCTACAAGGGATGATTGTATATCAAACACTTTTGGAGTCGTAAGTGACTGATATATCCGAAGAGGTTAGCGAGGTTTTTTAACCGACAGTTTATTGAGCATCCCGAGACTGATAGAACGAAAAGGAGTGCCATTCGTCGCTTTCGTGGTCTCTAGGCCAGCGACACGCCACTATTTACCCCTGTCGAAGTTACCAATGTCAAAGTTACCACAACAGCGTAAAACCATACTTGGCACTGGGCCCTGACGAAATTTCTATGCTAATTAATGTTAAAGCTTCAGGTAATAATGGGTACTTGACCAGACTCCTCTGGGAATGGTAGGGTAGGATTCTCCTGCTGCCAACCATCAACATGGATTCCATATAGCAAAACAATAGCTTTGCATGTCATTATAGCATACTTAAATAGAGACCTCATGACTCTTGACCTATTGTAATCATTTGATATGGTCATCCATCACGGTTGTCACTCGAGCCAAAAATAATCCACCAAAATTTGGAGCAAATTTTACAAAACAAAACTACCAAACAAAAAAAATCTTAATTTGCGAAATTTTATTTTTAAAGAAAATTTTCTCAAAATTTTATTTCTAAAGAAAATTTTCTCAAAATTTTATTTCTAAAGAAAATTTTCTCAACATTTTATTTCTAAAGAACATTTTGTCAAAATTTTGATTCTATAGAAATTTTTACCAATATTTTATTTTTATAGAAAATTTTGATAAAATTTTATTTCTATAAAAATTGTTGACAAAATTTTATTTCTATAGAAAATGTTCTCAAATTTTTTCTATAGAAAATAGTCTCAAAAATTTTATTTCTATAGAAAATTTTCTTTAAATTTTATTTCTATAGACAATTTTCTTTAAATTTTATTTCTATAGACAATTTTCTCAATTTTTTTTATATAACAACTTTTGTAAAAATATTATTTCTATAGAAAGTTATGTCAAAATTTTATTTCTATGAAAATTTTTCTCAACATTTTATTTCTATAGAAAATTTTCTGAAAATTTTATTTCTATAGAAAATTTTGTTAAAATTTTATTTCTATAGAAAATTTTTTCAAAATTTTATTTCTATAGAAAATTTTCTTAAAATTTTATTTCTATAGAAAATTATTTAAAATTTTATTTGTATAGAAAATTTTTTTAAAATTTTATTTGCATAGAAAATATTCTCAAAATTTTATTTGTATAGAAAATTTTCTCAAAATTTTATTTTTATAAAAAATTTTGATAAAATTTATGTTTATAGACAATTTTCTCATTTTTTTATATAGCAACTTTTGTCAAAAAAGTATTTCTATAGAAAGTTATGTGAAAATTTTATAAAATTTTGATAACATTTTATTTCTATAGAAATTTCTGACAAAATTTTATTTCTATAGAAAATATTCTCAAATTTTTTTCTATAGAAAATATTCTCAAAAATTTTATTTCTATAGAAAATTTTCTCAAAATTTTATTTCTATAGAAAATTTTCTCAAAATTCTATTTTTATAAAAATTTTTATCAACATTTTATTTTGATAGAAAATGTTGATAAAATTTTATTTCTATAGGAAATTTTGATAAAATTTTCTTTAAATTTTACTTCTATAAACAATTTTCTCAAAACTTTATTTCTATACAAACTTTTCTCAACATTTTATTTCTATAGAAAATTTTCTTAAAATTTTATTTCTAAAGACAATTTTCTCTAAATTTTATTTATATCGCAATTTTTGTGAAAATTTTATTTCTATAGAAAATTATTTCAAAATTTTATTTGTATAGAAAATATTCTCAGAATTTTATTTCTATAGAAAATTTTATCAACATTTTATTTTTATAGAAACTTTTGATAAAATTTTATTTCTATAGGAAATTTTGATAAACTTTTATTTTTATAGGAAATTTTTATAAAATTTTATTTCTATGGAAAATTTTCTCAACATTTTATTTCTATAGAAAATTTTGTTAAAATTTTATTTCTATAGAAAATTTTGTTAAAATTTTATTTCTATAGAAAATTATTTAAAATTTTATTTCTATAGAAAATTTTGATAAAATTTATTTTTATAGACAATTTTCTCATTTTTTTTATATAGCAACTTTTGTCAAAAAAGTATTTCTATAGAAAGTTATGTCAAAATTTTATTTCTATGGACATTTTTCTTAACATTTTATTTCTATAGAAAATTTTGTTAAAATTTTATTTCCATAGAAAATTTTCTTTAAATTTTATTTCTATAGAAAATTTTATCAACATTTTATTTTGATATTGATAGAAAATATTCTCAAATATTTATTTTTATAGAAAATTGTGATAACATTTTATTTGTATAGAAAATATTCTTAAAATTTTATTTCTATAGAAAATTTTCTCAAAATTTTATTTCTATAGAAATTTTTGACAAAATTTTATTTCTATAGAAAATTTTATCAACATTTTATTTTGATAGAAAATTTTGATAAAATTTTATTTCTATAGGAAATTTTGATAAAATTTTATTTATTCTCAACATTTTATTTCTATAGAAAATTTTATTAAAATTGCATTTCTATAAACAATTTTCTCAAAACTTTATTTCAATACAAACTTTTCTCAAAATTTTATTTCTATAGAAAATTTTCTTAAAATTTTATTTCTAAAGACAATTTGCTCTAAATTTTATTTATATCGCAATTTATGTGAAAATTTTATTTCTATAGAAAATTATTTCAAAATTTTATTTGTATAGAAAATATTCTCAAAATTTTATTTCTATAGAAAATTTTATCAAAATTTTATTTTTATAGAAACTTTTGATAAAATTTTATTTCTATAGGAAATTTTGATTAAATTTTATTTCTATAGGAAATTTTTATAAAATTTTATTTCTATGGAAAATTTTCTCAACATTTTATTTCTATAGAAAATTTTGTTAAAATTTTATTTCTATAGAAAATTATTTAAAATTTTATTTCTATCGAAAACTATTTAAAAATTTTATTTGTATAGAAAATATTCTCAAAATTTTATTTGTATAGAGAATTTTGATAAAATTTATTTTTATAGACAATTTTCTCATTTTTTTATATAGCAACTTTTGTCAAAAAAGTATTTCTATAGAAAGTTATGTCAAAATTTTATTTCTATGGAAATTTTTCTTAACATTTTATTTCTATAGAAAATTTTGTTAAAACTTTATTTCCATAGAAAATTTTGTTAAAATTTTATTTCTATAGACAATTTTCTTAAAATTTTATTTATATCGCAACTTTTGTCAAACTTTTATTTCTATAGAAATTTTGGACAAAATTTTATTTCTATAGAAATTTTTGACAAAATTTTATTTCTATAGACAATATTCTCAAAAATTTATTTCTATAGAAAATTTTGACAAAATTTTATTTCTATAGAAAATGTTCTCAAATTTTTTTCTATAGAAAATATTCTCAAATTTTTTTCTATAGAAAATATTCTCAAAAATTTTATTTCTATGGAAAATTTTCTTAAAATTTTATTTTGATAGAAAATTTTGATAAAATTTTATTTCTTTAGGAAATTTTGATAAAATTTTATTTATTCTCAAAATTTTATTTCTATAGAAAATTTTCTTAAAATTGTATTTCTATAAACAATTTTCTCAAAACTTTATTTCTATAGAAACTTTTCTCAAAATTTTATTTCTATAAAAAATTTTCTTAAAATTTTATTTCTAAAGACAATTTTCTCTAAATTTTATTTATATCACAATTTTTGTTAAAATTTTATTTCTATAGAAAATTATTTCAAAATTGTATTTCTATAGAAAATTATTTCAAAATTTTATTTGTATAGAAAATATTCTCAAAATTTTATTTCTATAGGAAATTTTGATAGAATTTTATTTCTATAGGAAATTTTTATAAAATTTTATTTCTGTAGAAAAATTTAATAAAATTTTATTTCTATAGAAAATAATCTCAAAAAAAAAAAATTGTTTTTCTATAGAGAATTTTCTCAAAATGTTATTTCTATAAAAAAATTTTCTCAAAATTTTATTTCTATAGAAAATTTTCTTTGTCTTTATTTCTATAAGAATTTATAAAGTACCCCTTATTTGGGGAGGAATTTTTTGCAAAATCTAGCTAAACATCAAGAGTTCTATCAAACAATAGAATATCTACCATTTTTGGTAGAATTCTACCAATTGTGGCAATCGTGTCATCCATGCCAGACTGTTCGAGGACATCGAGAAAATATTCCTATTTGCAGGAACCAAGGTCTAGTGGTGTGAAATAGGGAGTTCCCCAAGGTGGTGTGCTATATTCGGTACTGTGGAACCACTACCTATCATCTATTTCACCCCCTCCTGCCGGCGTTGAGATTGTATCATATGCGATTAATTGTATCATATCCATTAACTGTACAATATCCATTCAAGAAAAGAGTCACCGTAGATAGCATCCAAATGCTTGTTAAGTTTGCCGGGCGATTTACATTCCTCAGACAAGTATCGATTAATTGACTGATTTTTCAATTTGTTTCAGTTTTTTAGAATCCCAGAAACTCCCGCTTTTCCACACAGGGCAATTTGCTTTTTTTTATGTACATTTGCTTAATGTGGGGACTCTAAACACTTATCCGGCCACCCTCATATCTACATTTGAACTGTTGACCCCAAACTAAACAAAAAACTGCTATCCTTACAACAAGCATTATTCCATTTTATTTTAGTGTTTTTTTTTTTGTGTTTTTCTCTCATACATGTTCTAGTTATGCTGGTCATGGTTCCGGTCTACAATATATAACTGGCCGTAATATTGCCAAACTTCAGATGCAATGTGTGGTTTTTCTATTTGGTTGTGATTCGTCGCGTCTACATTCGAATGGTTTGTATAGCGAACTATGGGGACCGCATTTGTATTATCATGCAGCCATGTGGTAAGTGAAGCACGGACATCACAGAAGAGAGACCACAGAGTAAAGAAACTGGAGATGGCCATTTCGATCTGTGTGTGCTTGAGTGCATGTGCATGTGTCATAATTTCTATTGATTTACTATACGATATTGCTTGCAGTCCTGCGTTAGTTGGCACGCTAATGCCATGCCTAGATTCGTTTATGGATAAAGTGGCCACGGAAATACTTAGCCGTTGGATTGCACCCAAATCACCAAATGTTATACCATGGACTGAGGTCGACCAGCATGCCTGGATAAAAGGGGGCAACATTAAACGTAAGTTTGAGATCAGATAATTTGTCGCAGAGATTGTAAAGAGAATCAGAAAGTCGACATTTCGAAGTTTCGGCTTTTCCAAAAATTTTGAAAATTTGGATATTCAACTTTTTCTAAAGTCCGATAAACAATTTTTTCGAGTTTTTAACATTTTGAAAAAGTTGACGTTCGAATTTTGCAGAGGTTCACATTACGATTTGTTAAGTTTTGAAAAATTCAAAATTTCCAAAAAATTTTGCGAAAATCCACTTTTAGATTTTTTTTTACAGTTTTGAAAAATTTCAATTTTCCAAATTTTTTCCGAAAATCCACTTTTCGATTTTTCGGCCCTGTAAAATTTTTAAAAATCGATTTTTGCAAATATCCACTTTCCGATTTCCGACTTTGTAAAAATTAAAAAAAAACGAATTTAGCAAAAGCCCATTTACAATTTTGAGAATATGCATTTTTCTACTTTTTAAAATTTTATGAATTTTTCAATTTTAATTTTGAAAAAGTATAAATTCGACATTTGCAAGAGCCTAATTTCCAAAATCGACTCTCGTCATGCGAAAAAGTCCACTTTTCGATTTTTTTTCCAAATTCAAAAAAAGTTGATTTTGAAAAAATTCAATTTGCCATTTTTCGACTCGATAAAGTTGAGGTTCGACATTTGCAAAAGTCCACATTCAAATTTTCGACTTTGGAACATTTTAAAAATCCCACAATTTTGCAAAAGTCCACTTCTCATTTTTTTTTTTAATTTTGAAAAAAAAATCTACTTTCGACTTTGATAATAGTTCACTTTTCAATTTTTCGACTTTTGAAAAAGTAGCCCTACGCAAAAATCCAAATTTGGATTTTTCGACTTTTTAAAAATTGGCGAAATCCGACTTTCACCAAAGCCTCTTTTCGATGTTTCAAAATGTTGAAAAGTCGCCCTATATATAAGTCCATTTTTTTGATTTTTTTTAAATTTTGATAAAGTCAAAATTTTTCCAGTTTTAAAATCGAGTTTTCCAACTTAAAAAATTCCATTTTTCAATTGTTCGACTTATTAAAATATTGAAAAAGTTGAGTTTTTAGTGAACTTTTCTAGTTTTTAAAATTTTTGAAAAAGCCAGATTTCGATTTTGGTAAAATTTTTCGACATTATGAAATGTCATAAAGTTTACTCTGATATTTACAAAATATCATATATATTTAGATTTTTGGATTTTAAATTTGAAAAGACTACTTTTGGAAAAGTCCACTCTTTGAGTTTTTTTTTTTTTAATTTTGAAAAAGTCAACTTTCGACATTGGAAAAAGTCCACGCTTCCATTTTTCGATTTTTTTTTTAAATTTGATAAAATCGACCATCGTCTTTAACAAAAGTTCAGATTTCGATTTTTCGACTGTGTAAAAATTTGAAATAGAAGTCCACCTTTCGATTATTTCAAATTTTGAAAAAGTCGGGTGTCGACTTTGTCAAAAGTCCCCGTGTCCATTTTTTTACTTTATGAATTCAGTCATAATGGTTTACCTTCGATTTCCACAAAAGCCCTTCGATTTTTGAATTTTTTAAATTTTCTAAAGACGACTTTTGTAAAACTCCACTTTTTCGATTTTTTTTGAAATTTGGAAAAGTCGTCTTTCGACTTTTGAAAAAGTTCGCATTTTTATTTTTCGACTTTTTAAAATTTGATAAATAGAAGTCCACTTTTCGATTATTTCAAATTTTGAAAAAGTCGACCCATGCAAAAGTCCACTTTTCGATTTTTAAAAATTTATCGATCTTTTTGTTAAAATTTTCCATTTTTGAAACATTTGAAAAAAATTTACTCGAATTTTCCAATTTTTCGAAATAAGTAAAAGTAGATTTTTTCACTTTTCGACTATTACAAATGTCCATTTGTCGAAAGTCGATTTCCACTTTTGCAATTTCAAGTTCCAAATTTATAATTCAACTTTTGACGTCGTGACTATCGATTTATGAGTTGCCGGTATGAAAAGACCACATAGCAATTTAAGCATGAATATGAGACTTTTTCCGTATAAGGTCGATTTTGGTCACCATCAAAGTCCTATTAGTGAATTTGAGTCAATATTCAAAATATACAAAAGTCGATTTTAGTTTTGGTCATTATCAAAAGTCTATTAAACGAATTTTATTATCACAATAATTCGACGTTGACTTTTAAGAATTTGTTTGCTTCTTTGACAAAAATTCCATGAGTCGAAAAGTCGGTCTTCGCCTTTTATATCCCTTATCTGTCGTTGATGTATCATTATTTATTTTTATCATTTCATAGGCAAATTATCAAAAGATGACGGAGTCACAATTACATCATTGGTGGCGGCAGCATCATGTACCACAACGACCTCAATGGCCAATTATCATTCGGGTAGTTTATGTGGTATTTTGGCCAGGATACGTCAACGCATTACCGAGCCTAAGCTATATAATACCGTTCCATATGTGTGTCGTGGACTCCCAGTATGGAATTGTCATGTTCAATCTCCACCTTCGTGATTATTTATGATTTAGAGTGTAAGCATTAAAGTTAGAAACTTTGTTTTTTTTACTGTGTATATGTCATGTACCTCCTTTAGAATTTTTGGAATGATGATAAGTAGTACGAATTGTGCAAATGCAAATGTTGAATGCTATATAGTGTCAACTTTAAATCATATGTGTGTGTGTTTTTGCGAGTGTACATTAAAATCTGTTTATGAATTTCAAATTAGTTGTTAAGTTTTCCTCCCTTGCTTAGTTGTCATTGCTAAAGTTGTTCAACGTGTTTTTTGTTACACCAGCACTTGCAGCTAGTTGCTAAAACAAGATGTCTTCTAAGATGTTTGAGTGGGGCAAATGAGTGACTGTCACTTCCGCTACGCTTGTTTTTATTAGCTTTTCTTTTCATTTTTACGGCTGCAGTGTTTATTTAACAAAGCACATCAAGATAAATACTAAGAGAAAATTATATACATTTTGAATGTTGCTGGGCCAAAAATGGGGTTTCAATATCGTCAAAAACAGAATGTAAAAACATGCTTAAAGCCAAGGATATTACATTTCATTTAAATTAAAATTTCTTTATTTTAACCCATCCTATCTATTGAATTTACAAAGTACAATTCTATTACTGCAGTTATTTTAACTCACTCTGTTGCTCACACGCAATTCACTCCCAATGACTATGCCAGCTAGCATTGCCACAATGAATTTTTATTTTGGACCAACATTAATCGTTAAAAATTTTCCAAAATTTTACTTCGATAGAAAATTTTGTCAAATTTTTATTTCTATTCAAAATTGTTCTACTATTTATTTCTATAGAAAATTAGTCAAAATTTTATTTCTGTAGAAATTTTTGTCAAAATTTTATTTGCATAAAAAATTTTGAAAATTTTATTTCTATAGACAATTTTGTCATTTACTTCAATATAAAATATAAAATGTCAAATGTCTACATTTTATAGAGAATTTTGTCAAAATTTTATTTCTATAGAAAAATTTCCCAAAATTTTATTTATATAGAAAATTTTGCCAAAATTTTATTTCTATAGAAAATTTTGTCAAAATTTTATTTCTATAGAAAATATTGCCAAATTTTTTTTCTATAGAAAATTTTCCCAAAATTTTATTTCTATAGAAAATTTTTCCAAATTTTTATTTCTATAGAAAATTTTCCCAAATTTTTTTTCTATAGAAAATTTTCCCAAAATTTTATTTCTATAGAAAATGTTGCCAAAATTTTATTTCTATAGAAAATTTTGCCAAAATTTTATTTCTATAGAAAATTTTGCCAAAATTTTATTTCTATAGAAAATTTTGCCAAAATTTTATTTCTATAGAAAATTTTGTCAAAATTTTATTTCTATAGAAAATTTTGTCAAAATTTTATTTCTATAGAAAATTTTGTCAAAATTTTATTTCTATAGAAAATTTTGCCAAAATTTTATTTCTATAGAAAATTTTGCCAAAATTTTATTTCTATAGAAAATTTTGTCAAAATTTTATTTCTATAGAAAATTTTGTCAAAATTTTATTTCTATAGAAAATTTTGTCAAAATTTTATTTCTATAGAAAATTTTGTCAAAATTTTATTTCTATAGAAAATTTTGTCAAAATTTTATTTCTATAGAAAATTTTGTCAAAATTTTATTTCTATAGAAAATTTTGTCAAAATTTTATTTCTATAAAAAATTTTGTCAAAATTTTATTTCTATAGAAAATTTTGTCAAAATTTTATTTCTATAGAAAATTTTGTCAAAATTTTATTTCTATAGAAAATTTTGTCAAAATGTTATTTCTATAGAAAATTTTGCCAAAATTTTATTTCTATAGAAAATTTTCCCAAAATTTTAACTTTATAGAAAATTTTGCCAATTTTGTAATTCTATAGAAAATTTTCCCAAAATTTTATTTCTATAGAAAATTTTGTCAAAATTTTATTTCTATAGAAAATTTTGCCAAAATTTTATTTCTATAGAAAATTTTGCCAAAATTTTATTTCTATAGAAAATTTTCCCAAAATTTTAATTCTATAGAAAATTTTGCCAATATTGTAATTCTATAGAAAATTTTCCCAAAATTTTATTTCTATAGAAAATTTTCCCAATTTTTTTTTCTATAGAAAATTTTGTCAAAATTTTATTTCTATAGAAAATTTTGTCAAAATTTTATTTCTATAGAAAATTTTGTCAAAATTTTATTTCTATAGAAAATTTTGTCAAAATTTTAATTATATAGAAAAGTTTGCCAATATTGTAATTCTATAGAAAATTTTGTCAGAATTTTATTTCTATAGAAAATTTTCCCAAAATTTTATTTCTACAGAAAGTTTTGTCAAAATTTTATTTCTATAGAAAAATTTGCCAAAATTTTATTTATATAGAAAATTTTGCCAAAATTTTATTTCTATAGAAAATTTTGCCAAAATTTTATTTCTATAGAAAATTTTGCCAAAATTTTATTTGTATAGAAAATTTTGCCAAAATTTTATTTGTATAGAAAATTTTGTCAAAATTTTATTTCTATAGAAAATTTTGTCAAAATTTTATTTCTATAGAAAATTTTGTCAAAATTTTATTTCTATAGAAAATTTTGTCAAAATTTTATTTCTATAGAAAATTTTGTCAAAATTTTATTTCTATTGGAAATTTTTGTCAAAATTTTATTTCTATAAAAAATTTTGTCAAAATTTTATTTCTATAGAAAATTTTGTCAAAATGTTATTTCTATAGAAAATTTTGTCAAAATTTTATTTCTATAGAAAATGTTGCCAAAATTTTATTTCTATAGAAAATTTTCCCAAAATTTTAACTTTATAGAAAATTTTCCCAAAATTTTATTTCTATAGAAAATTTTCCGAAAATTTTAATTCTATAGAAAATTTTACCAATATTGTAATTCTATAGAAAATTTTGTCAGAATTTTATTTCTATAGAAAATTTTCCCAAAATTTTATTTCTACAGAAAGTTTTGTCAAAATTTTATTTCTATAGAAAAATTTGCCAAAATTTTATTTCTATAGAAAATATCGTCGAAATGTTATTTCTTTAGAAAATGTTCCCAACATTTTATTTCTATAGAAAATTTTGCCGAAATTTAATTTCTTTAGAAAACTTAGAAAATTTTGTCAAAATTTTATTTTTATAGAATATTTTTTCAAAATTTTATTTCTTTAGAATATTTTGTCAACATTTTATTTCTATAGAAAATTTTGCCAAAATTTTAATTCTATAGAATATTTTGCCAAAATTTTATTTCTAGAAAATTTTGTCAAAATTTTATTGCTATAGAAAATTTTCCCAAAATTTAATTTCTATAGAAAATTTGGTTAAAATTTTATTTCTATAGAAAATTTTGTCAAAATTTTATTGCTATAGAAAATGTTGTCAAAATTTTATTTCCATAGAAAATTTTGTCAACATTTTATAAATTTGACAAGCATACTTTTCCTCTGTTGGTTAAGCTACACTTGTAGTTTAGTCAATGCATGGCTTTAAGCTGAGATCAAAAACAACAATAACGATTGAAGAAAAGCCAACAATAACAAACAAAACGAATGAAAATTTTATTTCTATAGAAAATTTTCCCAAAATTTTATTTATATAGAAAATTTTGTCAAAATTTTATTTCTATAGAAAATTTTGCCAGCATTTTATTTCTATGGAAAATTTTCCCCAAATTTTAATTCTATTAAAAATTTTGTCAAAATTTTATTTCCATAAAAAATTTTGAAAATTTTGTTTCTATAGAAAATTTTTTCAAAATTTTTCTATAGGAAATTTAGTCACAATTTTAATAGAAAATGTCAAATGTCTACATTTTATAGAGAATTTTGTCAAAATTTTATTTCTATAGAAAATTTTCCCAAAATTTTATTTCTATAGAAAATTTTCCCAAATTTTTTTTCTATAGATAATTTTGCCAATATTGTAATTCTATAGAAAATTTTTCCAAAATTTTATTCCTATAGAAAATTTTCCCAAAATTTTATTTCTATTGAAATTTTGTCTAAATTTTATTTCAAAATTTTTTTCCAAAAATTTTATTTCCATAAAAAATTTTGATTTTTTTTTTTTTTTATAGAAAAATTTTTCAAAATTTTATTTCTATAGGAAATTTAGTCACAATTTTACTTCAATAGAAAATGTCAAATGTCTACATTTTATAGAGAATTTTGTCAAAATTTTATTTCCATAGAAAATTTTGTCAAAATTTTATTTCTATAGAAAATTTTCCCAAAATTTTATTTCTATAGAAAATTTTTAGAGAGGAATATTTTCAGATATCTACCAAAACATCAATAATTCTACCAATCTACCAAATAGTAAAAAATCTACCATGTTTGGTAGAATTCTACTAACCGTGCCCGTAACTCTGCCAATAGACCTTTACGACAAAAATTAGGGATTTTACAGTTTGTGTTTAGAATCGAAAAATCTACACACTGGCCAGAAATTGGAACAATCGGACAACTTGTAAAACCATAGTACATTTGTTTTTTAAATATGTTCTTAACCTCTTTTGCATTTTAGTTACTTAAGCATTAATTGCACTGCATACAAGTCTCACTTAGGATAGTAAAATTAAATCAATAAACTATTATTAAACATAACTTACCTTGCGCTATACAAATCACTTAGCTCTTATCGATGATGAATTGTTAGGCTGCACTTAAGTACTCTCGTACGATGGGTATGGTAATGATATTGGAATAGAAAATCTGCAATGCACGTGGACTTTTATTGAGGCAATAATTACGAGGTGGTATCTTGGAAGTGAAGTAGCACTAAGTACTCGTATGTGCTAGTTTTTCTCAAACATATTGCATTTGGTTTGCAATCAGCTTTATTATCATTCTATTGTAATTTAATCACAATTTCATTTTTTTTTTCATAATCTTTTTAAGAAAATTCTTTATGACATTTCAGACATCATTCATTATTCACTTTAATGATTTAATATTTTTTTTTTGGTGTGTGTAAAAATTGGCTTTCCCTTGAAAATATTAGAAAGTTTCGTTTTTGACACTTTATGCTTGAGAGAATGACACTGAGTGGAGAAACGCGTAAGGACCAGAGTAGGAGTAGGAGAAAAAAAAAACAACAAAACCAAAGACACCAACAGGAGGACCCGACCAGTAATGGTGATATCTTCGAATGAATGCTACAAATATACAATATTAAATGGTGGAAATATTGTGAAATCGTTTAGAATGAATGGTCGTTAAGAAGAAACATTGGAATTTCCATGTTTCAGATCTAGAATTTCCGTTATCCTTTACTTATAATATAGGGCACAACAATATCATGTTTGTTGTTGTTGTTCACAACGTCCATTCAAAAGGGTACTAGGTTGAGTTGAGTTGAGTTAGGTTGTGAATTTGAATGACTGAATAGCTGCTGCTGGTGCTGCTGCTTGGGGGTTGGGTTCGCTCAATCGTTTGTTCGTTCGTTCATCATTATTCGAGGAAACTTTTAGATTGATTTTCATGTCAATGCAGTATTTCAGATCCTCGTATTATATATGAATGAGGATGGCTATGCTTGCCATTTTATGTGAATGTGTGTGTGTGTGTCAGTGTGTTTGTATATGCCAGTGATGATTTGTTTCATTTCAGTATAAATCGTTACAGTTTTCCACATCAGTGCTACTATATGGCCAATTCTTCTCCTTCTCTATTGCCACTCAGTTGGGTGTGTCGTTGTATGATTATTGTGATGGTGTGTTGCAGAAGTGGGTCTAGCAGCGAAAATTGTTACTCTTAAGAGGCATACATTTTGACAAAATTTTCTATATAAAGGGTGATTCTTTTGAGGTTAGGATTTTCATGCATTAGTATTTGACAGATCACGTGGGATTTCAGACATGGGGTCAAAGAGAAAGATGCTCAGTATGCTTTGACATTTCATCATGAATAGACTTACTAACGAGCCACAACGTCGAATTTTCAGTGAATGGGCCCTAGAAAAGTTGGCAGAAAATCCGCTTTTTTATCGACAAATTTTGTTCAGCGATGAGGCTCATTTCTGGTTGAATGGCTACGTAAATAAGCAAAATTGCCGCATTTGGAGTGAAGAGCAACCAGAAGCCGTTCAAGAACTGCCCATGCATCCCGAAAAATGCACTGTTTGGTGTGGTTTGTACGCTGGTGGAATCATTGGACCGTATTTTTTCAAAGATGCTGTTGGACGCAACGTTACGGTGAATGGCGATCGCTATCGTTCGATGCTAACAAACTTTTTGTTGCCAAAAATGGAAGAACTGAACTTGGTTGACATGTGGTTTCAACAAGATGGCGCTACATGCCACACAGCTCGCGATTCTATGGCCATTTTGAGGGAAAACTTCGGAGAACAATTCATCTCAAGAAATGGACCGGTAAGTTGGCCACCAAGATCATGCGATTTGACGCCTTTAGACTATTTTTTGTGGGGCTACGTCAAGTCTAAAGTCTACAGAAATAAGCCAGCAACTATTCCAGCTTTGGAAGACAACATTTCCGAAGAAATTCGGGCTATTCCGGCCGAAATGCTCGAAAAAGTTGCCCAAAATTGGACTTTCCGAATGGACCACCTAAGACGCAGCCGCGGTCAACATTTAAATGAAATTATCTTCAAAAAGTAAATGTCATGGACCAATCTAACGTTTCAAATAAAGAACCGATGAGATTTTGCAAATTTTATGCGTTTTTTTAAAAAAAAAAGTTATCAAGCTCTTAACAAATCACCCTTTAGAAATAAAATCTTGACAAAATTTTCTATAGAATTAAATTTTGACAAAAATTTTCTATACAAATAAAATTTTCTGTATAGAAATGAAATTTTGACAAAATTTTCTATATAGAAATAAAATTTTGACAAAATTTTCTATATAGAAATAAAATTTTGACAAAATTTTCTATATAGAAATAAAATTTTGACAAAATTTTCTAACAGAAATAAAATTTTGACAAAAATTTTGACAAAATTTTCTATAGAAATAAAATTTTGACAACATTTTCTATAGAAATAAAATTTTCTATAGAAATAAAATTTTGACAAAATTTTCTATAGAAATAAAATTTTGAAAAAATTTTCTATAGAAATAAAATTTTGACAAAATTTTCTATAGAAATAAAATTTACAAAATTTTCTATAGAAATAAAATTTTGACAAAATTTTCTATAGAAATAAAATTTTGACAAAATTTTCTATAAAAATAAAATTTTGACAAAATTTTCTATAGAAATAAAATTTTGACAAAATTTTCTATAGAAATAAAATTTTGACAAAATTTTCTATAGAAATAAAATTTTGACAAAATTTTCTATAGAAATAAAATTTTGACAAAAATTTTCTATACAAATAAAATTTTGATAAAATTTTCTATACAAATAAAATTTTGACAAAATTTTCTATATAGAAATTTTGACAAAATTTTCTATATAGAAATTTTGACAAAATTTTCTATATAGAAATTTTGACAAAATTTTCTATATAGAAATTTTGACAAAAATTTTCTATATAGAAATTTTGATAAAATTTTCTATACAAATAAAATTTTGACAAAATTTTCTATATAGAAATTTTGACAAATTTTTCTATATAGAAATTTTGACAAAATTTTCTATATAGAAATTTTGATAAAATTTTCTATACAAATAAAATTTTGACAAAATTTTCTATATAGAAATTTTGACAAAATTTTCTATATAGAAATTTTGACAAAATTTTCTATATAGAAATTTTGATAAAATTTTCTATACAAATAAAATTTTGACAAAATTTTCTATAGAAATAAAATTTTGACAAAATTTTCTATAGAAATAAAATTTAGACAAAATTTTCTATAGAAATAAAATTTTGACAACATTTTCTATAGAAATAAAATTTGGACAAAATTTTCTATAGAAATAAAATTTTGACAAAATTTTCTGTAGAAATAAAATTTTGACAAAATTTTCTATAGAAATAAAATTTTGACAAAATTTTCTATAGAAATAAAATTTTGACAAAATATTATATAGAAATAAAATTTTGACAAAATTTTCTATAGAAATAAAATGTTGACAATGTTTTTTATAGAAATAAAATTTTGACAAAATTTTCTAACGGAAATAACATTTTGACAACATTTTCTATATAAAATTTTCTATAGAAATAAAACTTTGACAAAATTTTCTATAGAAATAAAATTTTGACAAAATTTTCTATAGAAATAAAATTTTGACAAAATTTTCTATAGAAATAAAATTTAGACAAAATATTATATAGAAATAAAATTTTGACAAAATTTTCTATAGAAATAAAATGTTGACAAAATTTTCTAACAGAAATAAAATTGTGACAAAAATTTTCTATAAAAATAAAATTTTGACAAAAATTTTCTATAAAAATAAAATTTTGACAAAATTTTCTATATAACATAGAAATAAAAATTTGAGAAAATTTTCTATAGAAATAAAATTTTGACAAAATTTTCTATAGAAATAAAATTTTGACAAAATTTTCTATAGAAATAAAATTTTGACAAAATTTTCTATAGAAATAAAATTTTGACAAAATTTTCTATAGAAATAAAATTTTGACAAAATTTTCTACAGAAATAAAATTTTGACAAAATTTTCTATAGAAATAAAATTTTGACAAAAATTTTCTATAGAAATAAAATTTTGACAAAATTTTCTATAGAAATAAAATTTTGACAAAATTTTCTATAGAAATAAAATTTTGACAAAATATTCTATAGAAATAAAATTTTGACAAAAGACAAAGGGGACCTCCCCTTTGTCTGACTTTTTGAAAATTGGACCAAAGTTGACCGATTTGCTTGAAATTTTCATTGAAGGTTGGGTTTGGTATCTAGACCAAGATCCGCTACTTTATATTTCGATATTTGGTGGCGGAGGGGAACCTCTCCTTTGTTCGACTTTTTTAAAGTACAGTGAAAAAACTAAAATTCTCTAAATTATCTGAGATTTACAGAGAACATGCGGTGAGGTTATGGAATTAATATGGGGTACCTGATGGTTTCATATGTGGACGGGGAGGGGGGCCTCCCCCTTGCCCTACTTTTTTAAACTTGGAACAAAATTATGCGATTTGCTTGAAATTTTCATTGAATGTTGGGGTTGACATCTAGACAAAATTCCGGTACATTATTTTTCGATATTTGGTCGGGGAGGGGGACCACCCCTTTGCCCGATTTTTTTTTTAAAGTTCAAACCAAACTAAACTCCCCCGACTGAAATTTTACTGAAAAAATGGGTTATGAAATTCATATCAGGTTCCTGATTTTTTAATAAAAATAAAAGGGCATAGGGAGACATCCGCTTCTCTTAAGTGAAACAATTAAACTTTACCGAGAAACAATTAAACTTTACCGAGTTACTTGAAATTTACAGAGGACTGGGGAGAGATCGTAACCTCCGTCAACCGTAATAGTTGATACCTGATTTTGTGATATTTGGACGGAAGAGAGGCCGCCCCTTTAGGCTTATAATTTGCTTGACATTTTCTGGGACGTTTACAAAAGATACGCTTTTCGACATTTGGTCGGGGAGGAGGTCATCCTCTAAAACTGCAAAAAAATTTAAGTTTTCTTGAAATTTACAAAAGCATTGGGGGAAGGTTATGAACAAAGAGGCAACCTTCATTGCCCCACACTTGAAGGAAAGTTTCAAGAATTTTCAGGGAAGGTTAGGGGTGCTATTCACTACGGTGTTTGTCGATATTGTATCGGGGAAAGTGACGTCCCTTTAAAACAATAGATCAAAATTTAAACATCGCCGATCTACTTGAAATTTACAGGGAACGTGGGAGGAGGTGATCAAATTTATACATGACTTTTAAATTAGTATATGATTTTTCGATATCTGGTTGGGGAAGGGGAAAATTGAAATAAACTTTGTCGATTTACTTCGATAGAATTTATAGGGACCATTGAGTAGTTGCGAAATTAATATAGGATACGTGATAGTCCGATATCAGGTCGGAGTGGAGCGAAGGTGGGGAGAGGGTTCCCTTTTGTCCGTTTTTTTTTTGGTTTCTTAAATTGAAAGTAGAGAAGGCTTCTGCCAGACTTCTTTTTTGTAAAGAACTTAAATTTACGTGAAATTGGCAGCCACCGTAGAGGGTGCATCATTTTCCAACATTTTAGCAAAGGTTAATGTGGTAGAATTTTTTACTACTTTTGCTTTTTCCGATTTATTGGATGGGAAACAGTAATTCTTTGTATGTATGTTATTATAATAAAGTGCTTAATTTTCACACATGTTGAGGAGAAGGATACCTTTCCTTGACAAACCACACTTAAGATTGTCCAACTACTTGAATACAAAACATTATATAAAAAATTTGAAGGAAAGGGTACACCCTCTCCTTAAGACGAACCGTTTTACATATGCATTCCCGCCGTATTTGTACCTATAAACGAAAAATCAAGTAGTCCGATTTGTTTAAAAGAATTCAAATCTTTTCGAATTTGTTTTCAGCACGAAGGATATAGTTGACTAAGTTAACGCAAAATGTTCCTCAAAATACGCTTCGGAAGGCGCAGCGAAACGGCCTACGACATTTCTGGGTATTTCAAGGTTTCTCTTCTAAGGCGTTCACCGCAATGTGAAATGCTGTTCGGACTCGCCTTGAACTTAACATAGAATCGGGCAGCACTCATTGATAAGAGAAACTTTCAACAGCCGAAATGAGCCTGAAATAACGGCCTTCCGCTATTTCACCAGCGAAATAACAAAATTCTCCGCTGGAAAGGAATAAATGAAAATTTCTTACAGCACAGTGACTTACATGCACTCAGAAATATGGATCATAAATATAATTATTACAAATTCATGGCATTAGATTTGTGAAAAGCTGGATTAGATCAAATTACTATATAGTAAATAAATATTATTTTAAATAATATAGAAGTTTTGACCTAAATTAGAAGATGCTTCATAAAATTTGTATATTTTTGCTATTTTGTTAATGGAAACAATGTAAAGTTACATGATATTTACAATTTTTTACATAAGTCGTATACAAAGTGCATTAGACCTGTTTTCTTTTAACATGGGATACCCAAGCTATGTATATCCATGATATACATAACTTAAAGAGATACGAACCGGCAGATACAGTTACCCCATATAGGTAAAACGAAACATTTTTTTGTTAATATAGGGCAACCATTTTATACTGTAAATATTTGATATTTGGACGTACATCAGCTGTGAACCTTCGAGACTATAGTTCGCTCGTAGATTAGCCAGTTTGTTATGAGTAAATGGAAATAATACTAAAACCCACCCGAAGCTGCTGCCAAAACTGAGGAGACTACCAAACTACTACCGATCCCAAAGCTGAGGCCAGACCACTTTTATGAGTCATCTCCGAGAGAATAACAACCATGAACTGTGACATACAAAACCATCTTAAGGATCCCAGCAATTCCCAATCACTCTACGAAGCGATTTCATTCTCTGGTGGTGAGTATAAAAAATAAAATAAAAAAATAAGACAGAAAATTTGTAAAAAAACGAAATTCTCAGTTTTTTTAATTAGTCCTTTCAAACGGGACATCATGTGGAAAGCTCTTCTTTTATCGCGTAAAAGGCGTTTGCCTTAAAGTATGGAAATATTTCCGTTTGATTTTTTTTTTTTGAACTACACTCAAATAAAGTTTACGTGAACTCAAAGATTTTGACCTTTCCTTAAGGATTTTGGTATTGTTTCAATGATGCGATTTCTTTAAAATAAAGACGTTTTTTAGGAAGCTGTCCATATTTATATCTATACTGTTTGCAATATATATATTGGTTAGGTTAGGTGGCAGCCTGATGTATCAGGCTCATTTAGACTATTCAGTCCATTGTGATACCACATTGGTGAACTTCTCTCTTATCACTGAATGCTGCCCGATACCATGTTAAGCTTAATGACAAGGGACCTCCTTTTTATAGCCGAGTCCGAACGGCGTTCCACATTGCAGTAAAACCACTTAGAGAAGCTTTGAAACCCTCAGAAATGTCACCAGCATTACTGAGGTGGGATAATCCACCGCAGAAAAACTTTTTGGTGTTCGGTCGAAGCAGGAATCGAACCCACTTGTGTATGCAAGACGGGCATGCTAACCATTGCACCACGGTAGCTCCCTTGCAATATATATAAATGTCTTTTTACAATTTCAAATTATAACAGATTCCTCAAAGTACAAAAATGTTTTTTAATTAAAAATAAACAAATAAACCAAAATCCTTAAAATTAATCTTAAGCTATATATGACGTTTTTTATCTTTAATCTGTTAATTTAAGGATTATTTCTTTAAATCGAAAATCTTTTCCTTACTTTAAGAAAAAAATTTGCTTACTTTAAACCCGTACAAAGCAAACGACGGGAAGCAAATTTCAATGATCCATGTCCTAAATTTAATAATTTTTTTTGAAGCAGATTATAAATTTTATTTTATAATTCTTTTATAATCTGCTTTAAAGTTTAATTCTTTTAAACAAATTAGTCCTTAATATTGCTTAAATTGTGTGTCCATAACTTTGGGTTGAACACTCTTTCGTATTAGGTCAATATTTTTCTTTTTTCAGTGTAGACAAACATCAATCTATCAATTAACTATTAATAGATAATTTATTTAGCACCTCTTAACCACTGTGCAAAGCTTTTGTGTGGTAGATATGTATGTGTGTTGTGTGGTTTTTTGAATGGCATTAGGAGGAAATTGCTTACATGGGAGTGCCTTTTGTGCGAGTTCGTTTCTTATTACATATGTATGCCCTTCGTTTAATATTTAATAACAACAACAAAACAGAATGACAACAATAATAACAAATACAAAAAGTTATAACAAATCAACAAACATTAGTGAAATAGTTTGCTAGTGTTAGTTGATATACATATGGTATTTTCGCTTCGAATGAATCCTTCATTTAAAATGAAACTTTTTTCAAACCAAATGATATCTTTTCCATTTCAAATGAAACCTTTTTTACACAAATTAAGCATAAAGATTAACTAGAATTTGTGTCTCCCACACAAAATAGTTCAGAATTTCTTAAATTTTCTTGTAAATTTTACCAATAATGCGCCCATCTTGAACTTCGTATAGCACTAACGACTTTCTTGCAATTTTGAACTCAAATATTCTCCTCCTTCAAACTATAGAGTATTTTGAACAAAATTTTAGAAAATTTTCTCAAAATTTTATTTTTATAGAAAATTTTCTCAAAATTTTATTTTTATAGAAAATTTTCTCAAAATTTTATTTCTATCGAAAATGTCATAATTTTATTTCTGTAGAAATATTTCTAAAAAAAATTCTATTTCTATAGAAAATATTATCAAAATTTTACTTCTATATACAATTTTGTCAAAATTTTTATTTCTATATTTTACTTCTATTTGTCCAGAATTTTTGAAAATTTCCTCAAAATTTTATTTCTGTAGAAAATTTTCTCAAAATTTTATTTATATAGAAAATATTGTCAATATTTTACATCTATATAAAATGTTGTTAAAATGTTTACTTCTATAGAAAATTTTCTCAAAATTTTAGTTTTATAGGAAATGTATCAAAATTTTATATCTACAGATAATTTTGTCATAATTTTATTTCTATAGAAAATTTTCTCAAAATTTTATTTCTATCGAAAATTGTGTCAAAATTTTATTTCTATAGAAAATTTTGTCAAAATTTTATTTGTATAGAAAATTTTGTCAAAATTGTATTTCTATTGAAATATTTTGTGTCAACATTTTATTTCTATAGAAAATTTTGTCAAAATTTTATTTCTGTAGAAAGTTTTGTCAAAATTTTATTTCTATATAAAATTTTGTCCAAATATTATTTCTATACAAAATTTTGTCAAACTTTTATTTTTATAGAAAATTTTGTCAAAATTTTATATACATAGAAAATTTTGTCAAAATGTTATTTCTATTGAAATATTTTGTCAAAATTTTATTTCTATAGAAAATTTTGTCAAAAATTTATATCTGTAGAAAATTTTGTCAAAATTTTATTTTTATAAACAATTTTGTCAAAATTTTATTTCTATAGAAACTGTCAAAATTTTATTTCTATAGAAAATTTTGTCAAAATTTAATTTCTATAGAAAATTTTGTCAAAATTTTATATCTATAGAAAATTTTGTCAAAATTTTATTTCTATAGAAAATTTTGTCCAAATATTATTTCTATAGAAAATTTTGTCAAAATTTTATTTTTATAGAAAATTTTGTCAAAATTTTATTTCTATAGAAAATTTTGTCAAAATTTTATTTCTATAGAAAATCGTGTCAAAATTTTATTTCTATAGAAAATTTTGTCAAAATTGTATTTCTATTGAAATATTTTGTGTCAACATTTTATTTCTATAAACAATTTTGTCAAAATTTTATTTCTATAGAAACTGTCAAAATTTTATTTCTATAGAAAATTTTGTCAAAATTTAATTTCTATAGAAAATTTTGTCAAAATTTTATATCTATAGAAAATTTTGTCAAAATTTTATTTCTATAGAAAATTTTGTCCAAATATTATTTCTATAGAAAATTTTGTAAAAATTTTATTTCTATAGAAATTTTTTTCAAAATTTTATATCTACAGCAAATTTTGTCAAAATTTTATCTTCTACAGCAACTTTTGTTAAAATTTTATTTCTACAGAAAATTTTGTCAAAATTTTATTTCTATAGACAATTTTGGCAAAATTTTATTTCTATATAAAATTTTGCCAACATTTTATTTCTATATAAAATTTTGCCAAAATTTTATTTCTATATAAAATTTTGCCAACATTTTATTTCTATAGAAAATTTTGTCAAAATTTTATTTCTATGGAAAATTTTGTCAAAATTTTATATCTATAGACAATTTTGTCAAAAATTTATTTCTATTGAAATATTTTGTCACAACTTTAGGTTAGGTTAGGTTAGGTGGCAGCCTGATGTATCAGGCTCACTTAGACTATTCAGTCCATTGTGATACCACAGTGGTGAACTTCTCTCTTCAAAATTTTTTTTCTATAGAAAATTTTGTCAAAATTTTATTTCTATGAAAATTTGTCAAAATTTTATTTCTGTAGGATATATATATATATATATATATATATATATATATATATATATATATATATATATATATATATATATATATATATATATATATATATATATATATATATATATATATATATATATATATATATATATATATATATATATATATATATATATATATATATATATATATATATATATATATATATATATATATATATATATATATATATATATATATATATATATATATATATATATATATATATATATATATATATATATATATATATATATATATATATATATATATATATATATATATATATATATATATATATATATATATATATATATATATATATATATATATATATATATATATATATATATATATATATATATATATATTTCTTTTATAATTTTTGCTTCTGTAGAATGTTTTCTCAAAATTTTTCCATCTATAGAAAATTTTCTCAAAATTCAAAAATTTTACAAAAAAATTCTATAGAAAATTTAAGTACCTCTTAGTTGGAGAGGAATATTTTGCAAAATCTATCATAACTTCAAGAATTGTACCATAATATAAAAAATCTATTATTTTTAGTAGAATTCTACCAACTGTGGCAACCGTGTTAATGGTACCCTTTATCACGTTTTCCCGATTGGTTTGGTCTACAATTTCGTTTAGGAGAAAATAAATTTAATTTTTTTTGCGTATATGTGAAGGACAACAATAATAATTATATTAAAAGGATAACCCTACTATATCACAACAAAAACCATTTGGTTTGGTGTTTTCATTATGTTGTTGTTGATAATGATGATGTGCGTACCAACAGTATATATTTGTAATCTTTATTGTGAATAGTGATTTGTTGTAATGCCCATTAACACACACACACACACACCCCGTGTACATATTCATATATATAAAAACTTTGACTGCAGCAGATACAGGGACAATTGAAAAAGTCACACTGCATTTATCCATCCAATGGTATTGTCTTCTTCGTTAGAAGACAACAATGATGATGCGACGACGACAACGGCATTGTCGGCAACTATTGGGCTGAGTACAATAACAACAACAACAACCACTACGATGACTATGACGATGTCAAGGAAAACCATTGATTGTTTTTGCTATTGTTCTGTGGATGACTGTTGTTGTTGTTGTTGCTGCTGTGGTTTTGATGCTGCCACAGAGGTCCTTTGAATCAGGTCTTTTAATATTTCTTTTTAATTTTATTTCAAAGTTCTTTTTAGGTCACCAAGTCAGTCAGCCAGCCAGTTGCAGTTTGAGAGGTAATGGTGTGGCTGTGCTATCACCATAAGAGACAAAACGAAAAAGGCTTGGTCCTTGTAAATTCCCCCAAAAACTCATTATAATTCAAATACAAATCTTAATGCTTACACATTTTCAAAATTACGCTTACACTCCCAACCACCCACACAATTGATAGAAATATTACGAATCTCCTATTAATTATGAATTTTCCCTCCAAAAATGTCAAGAAGCTTCTCCAAATAGTAAGCACTACATTGTTACAGTAAACACCCATGGAGAAAAAAATGAAGTATAATTCTCCAGAATTCTCTCTTTCAATAACGGTTGTTTGGTGTTTGTTGTTGATGTAGGTTCTGTTGAAAGAAAAGCTCTCAAATATGAACTCACGCACTCACACACACACACATACAGACACACCCGCTTGGGATTTGTATTACTGATGCTGCTGCTGCTCATGCTGTTGTTGTTGTAATACAAAAAACTCTGTGACTCTGTATTGTGAACAAGAATTTTTGGTTTCATTGACTTGTAAGGGCAAAAGTCTCCTGTTGGGCATGGCCTGTATTTAAATCTGGTTGTTGTCTTGTGTTTTCTTTGGTTTGTTTTTTTTTTTTTTTGGGGACATCAATGCCTGTTAATTCCTTGGGACTATCATAGGCTTTACAAAAGGGCTATTCCAATACCATGTTAGATTATGTAATTGTTTAAACAAACAACCAAGATGAATTAGGGAATAGGATGTTCTAAAAAAAATCATTAAGGAAATGGGGAAAATGGTATTATGATTTTGTTTTTACTTTTTCACTTTATACAAAAAAAATCTAAATTTTATTTATTTTTTTTTAGATTTTTTCTTTAATATAATCAATAAATAAACATTGCAATTGTTTTTTTTATTTATTGTTAATAATTTTTTTATTCCCGTTATTTTTATTGACAATTTTCACTATCATCAGCACAAATCTCACTGTGTATGATAAAGCCGTATTGCCGTATCCTTTAGTGATAATGCTCTCGAAGAAGCCGCGTATGCCTGCGTGCACAGTCAAAGTGAAACTGCGGTGCAACTATTTTGCGCGTTTGCTTGCATCCTCCTTGTTTTTGGGGGGGGTTCTTTTTTACAAGTTAGAAGAATAAAAGCTACTATGGTGTCATGTTAGATGAGGCTGCTGGCTTATTTGGTCTTGCTTTGGTATCCATTAGCTCCCCAACAGGCCCTACCCCAGGCCATAACATTTGCACTCAACTTTCTCTTCCTCCAAAGTCGTCCTAGCCTTCATACAGATAGATGATGTATCCGGTTAAAAAAAAAGAGAACCAAAAAACAACAGAAATGAAATCTCGAAAATGTTTTCACTTGCATTAAAAAATCAACAACAAACAACTGTGTTTAGCAGTGCCAGTTCAAAGGCATATTCCGCCGACGTCGCCGCCACTCGCCGTTTACAATTGTTGAAAGAATGTTTCATCCTTTGACATTGTTGTTGGTCCCCATGTTCTTTGAATATTGAATGGTCTCTCACTCTCTCGCTCTCACTGTTTCCATATCTCTAGTTCTCTTTCACCTATGTATGTGATATTGTTGTGAATTGCTTAAGGATGTTTGCTTGAGTGAGAGAATCTATAACATCCTTGTGTATTTTACAGCTGCCTCATATCATCCATATAACTATCCTTCCGAAATCTACCCATTTTTGCTGATTGTGTTATGGTGGATTCATTCAATTGTGTTTGTTCAAGCTTTTTATGAGATTCAGTTTTCGTTTACCCCGGCATGTTTGTTGCTATATTATTGTACACAGTGGTTTCTAGTGTTGTATATACTGAATGACGTGACGACTTTTCGTTTTTTTTTTGTTTTACAAAAATGTCAATTCGTCGAACAGTTTATTTTCCCTGTCAGAGGTATGGCCTCTCAACTCGGCAAATCATATTGTGCCTTTCCGGTTGGTCTTCTAATCCAATGTACCCGGAATAACTTATAAGTTGAGGAACAACTCTCTCTCTCTCAAAAATAGAATACAATTTAGTTAAATTGAAGTAAAATTAAATTGATGTAAATTTACAATTGGATCAGTTGTAACATCAATTTCATAATTAAATTCGAAATCAAATTTAGGAGGCGGACAGAAATCGTCCTACGGATAAATGCAGAGCTTTCAAGGATGAGCTACACTCTCTCTTCGTCCAACTGATCATTTTAGTACATAAAACATCACACTCTCCTCACCAACAACGGCGTTTCACATAACTATGAAACCATCTAGATATTATTGAGGGGGCATAATCCACTGCTGAATTTTTTTTGGTCTTCGGTCGAAAATGGGATTGAACCAAGGGACCTTTGTATGTAAGGCGGACATGCTAATCATTGCACCTCGGTGGCTCCCTAGAATACATTTAGGTATAGCCTCAATATAAAACGATCATCAACAATGAATTATTTCTTCTTAGATACAATGTACTATTTGCTGAAAATAGTAAATTTTAGTTAATTTTAATGCTAATTTTAAATAAATTTCATTTAGCTATTTTTTACAAAATTTAGCGATTTTTTGCTATACATTTTGTTTGATCTATCTAATTTTGCCTCTCAATAGTTGGCAACACTGCTTGAAATTACAATCGTATTAATCCAGTTGCTTCAACTGTCATAACTCTTGTCATCACTGATCTCCTATTGACTCTCAAACTGTTGTCTTTCAATGTCAACATATTAATAATCAAAGGAAAAATCAATCAACCAAACGCCAGCTACTCAAACTAACACAAGACCATTAACACTTTAATGCCCAAGCCGACCTTTAGACGGAAATCTTTAGGCGAAACACGTCTACGAAACAACAATTTTTTTTTAATAATAGGGCGGTTGATATGTAATGCGAAAATTTATTGTTCAAAAGCAAAAAGGTCGGAAATAACTTCAAACTTAAGAATCAGTTTAGATTGGTTCGAATTGGGCGAGAAAGCTAGACGAAAGTGGCTCTACGATACTTTAGCTCATTGTTTCCCAAAATGCATCAGGTGTAAAAGTACAACGGATTGAGATCCGGAGATTTTGATGGCCAATGTGCGGTATAAATTAAGATGCTTTTTAAGTCATTCTTGGTTGACGTTTGCTGAGTCCGATCTGTCCTGGACTTAAGAACCGTCTTTAATATAATAAAATTCGACATTTATTTTGGCCCAACGGTCGGCGTTTGTGGCCAATCTAGGTTTAAATTTTCAGCTGATCTATTTGGCAAGAAAACACGATCATTTCGTTTGTTCACAACCTTTTCTATGTGGAATGACTTCTTATGGGAGAAAACCAAATTTGGCAACTGGCCAATTCCTTGGGTCTGTCCAGTCTATCGTTTTTTGGTATATCCGTGAGCTTTTGTTTTTTTTTGGAGTCCTAGCTAATTCTTCAATAGAGGTGTTGCAGCCGTTCTCACGATATGGCCACTTTTTGGATTATTGCCATTTTTTCATTCACTTTATTCACTGTAGCGAGAAACAAAAGTTTTATTAAAATGTAAAGGAAGGGATCTAACGGTAGCCACCTGTGGAATAAATCTGTCAGCTGTCAGACGAGTAGTTTAGAAATGATAGCAAGTTGGTTGCAATACATATCAGCCATCAGCCTCTATGACAATCCCATCTAAAATGCATTGCTTCTGGTCCATTTTTGCACCACTTCCGGGTCCAAAGAGAATATTTTCATTGCTCTTTTGGTTACACTTTGGGGACACGATTGCCACAGTTGGTAGAATTCTACCAAAAATAGTAGATAAAATTTTGACAACATTTTCTATACAAATAAAAATTTTCAAAAAATTTCTATACAAATAAAATTTTGTCAAAATTTTCTATACAAATAAAATTTTGTCAAAATTTTCTATACAAATAAAATTTTGACAAAATTTTCTATAGAAATAAAATTTTGACAAAATTTTCTACAGAAATAAAATTTTGGCACAATTTTCTATAGAACTAAAATTTTTACAAAATTTTCTATAGAAATAAAATTTTGACAAAATTTTCTATAGAAATAAAATGTTGACAAAATTTTCTATAGAACTAAAATTTTGAAAAAATTTTCTATAAAAAAATTTTTGACAAAATTTTCTATAGAAATAAAATTTTGACAAAATTTTCTATAGAACTAAAATTTTGAAAAAATTTCTACAGAAATAAAATTTTGACAAAATTTTCTATACAAATAAAATTTTGTCAAAATTTTCTATACAAATAAAATTTTGTCAAAATTGTCTATACAAGTAAAATTTTGTCAAAATTTTCCATACAAATAAAATTTTGTCAAAATTTTCTATAGAAATAAAATTTTGCCAAAATTTTCTATAGAAATAAAATTTTGACAAAATTTTCTATAGAAATAAAGTTTTAACAAAATTTTCTATAAAAAAAAATGTTGACAAAATTTTCTATAGAAATAAAATTTTGACAAAATTTTCTATAGAACTAAAATTTTTAAAAAATTTTCTATACAAATAAAATTTTGTCAAAAATTTCTATAGAAATAAAATTTTGACAAAATTTTCTATAGAAATAAAATTTTGACAAAATTTTCTATAGAAATAAAATTTTGACAAAATTTTCTATAGAAATAAAATTTTGACAAATTTTTCTATAGAAATAAAATTTTGATAAAATTTTCTACAGAAATAAAATTTTGACAAAATTTTCTATAGAAATAACATTTTGACAAAATTTTCTATAGAAATAAAATTTTGACAAAATTTTCTATAGAAATAAAATTTTGACAAAATTTTCTATAGAAATAAAATCTTAACAAAATTTTCTACAGAAATAAAATTTTGACAAAATTTTCTATAGAAATAAAATTTTGACAAAATTTTTTACAGAAATAAAATTTTGACAAAATTTTCTATAGAAATAAAATTTTGACAAAATTTTCTATAGAAATAAAATGTTGACAAATTTTTCTATAGAAATAAAATCTTGACAAAATTTTCTATAGAAATGAAATTTTGATAAAATTTTCTATAGAAATAGAATTTTGACAAAATTTTCTATAGAAATAAAATTTTGTCAAAATTTTCTATAGAAATAAAATTTTGACAAAATTTTCTATAGAAATAAAATATTGGAAAATTTTCTATAGAAATAAAATTTTGACAAAATTTTCTATAGAAATAAAATTTTGTCAAAATTTTCTATAGAAATAAAATTTTGTAAAAATTTTCAGTAGAAATAAAATTTTGTCAAAATTTTCTGTAGAAATAAAATTTTGACAAAATTTTCTATAGAAATAAAATTTTGACAAAATTTTTTACAGAAATAAAATTTTGGCAAAATTTTTCTATAGAAATAAAATTTTACACAATTTTCTATAGAAATAAAATTTTGACAACATTTTCTATAGAAATAAAATTTTGACAACATTTTCTATAGAAATAAAATTTTGACACAATTTTCTATAGAAATAAAATTTTGACAACATTTTCTATAGAAATAAAATTTTGACAACATTTTCTATAGAAATAAATTTTTGACAAAAATTTTCTACAGAAATAAAATTTTGACAAAATTTTCTATAGAAATAAAATGTTGACGAAATTTTCTATAGAAATAAAATTTTGCAAAATTTTCTACAGAAATAAAATTTTGACAAAATTTTCTACAGAAATAAAATTTTGACAAAATTTTCTACAGAAATAAAATTTTGACAAAATTTTCTACAGAAATAAAATTTTGACAGAAATTTTCTATAGAAATAAAAGTTTGGCAAAATTTTCTATAGAACTAAAATTTTGACAAAATTTTCTATAGAAATAAAATTTTTAAAAAAAATTTATAGAAATTTTTTTTTTTTTTAATTTCTATGAATATAAAATTTTTCAAAATTTTCTATATAAATTTTTGAAAATGAAATTTTTTTGTTTGGTAGTTTTTTGGTAAAATTTTCTCCAAATGTGGATAGATTATTTTTGTCTCGAGTGTCAACCGTGTTTGGGAAGCCATCGTGGTACAATGCCCACCTTGCATACAAAGGGTAATGGGTTCAATTCCAATTTAAATTCCAAAAATTTTTAACGGCGATTTATAAGAGTTCCATAAAATATGAAACGTCGTTAGGACTCGTCTATAAAAAAGGAGGTCTCTTGTCGTTGAGTTAAAACGTGAAATATCGTAGCACTCTGTGATAAGTGAGAAGTTCACCACTGTGATATCACAATGGACTGAGTAGTCTAACCTAACCTACATTTTTTTACCGGTATGCTGTGAAGTCTCTTGTAGAGTTCTTATTTTTTTAATTTTGTTACTTTTTGTCCATCTTCCACTAATAGCTTCCCGTTTGGGAGGCATTGAAGGGTTAATATTATTTGGTAACAATTATAAAAAAGATACAATTTGGATAGTTTAGATGAAATCACTGTCTTTGTTCATTGTTTGCAAAATGGTCGAGTTGCCCGATGTTGAGGGGTGTTAAAGCGACTGGCATAGATTCTGCTGCTCTGGGTCTCAGCATTACTTTCGCGTAATATTTATTTGTAGTACAAAGACCGAATGTAGATGCAAACAAACCGCCAGCCTGCCTGCCTGCCTGGTTAGTTAGCTAGCACGTGACTAAATGAGACCAAAACTTTCTTATCAGTTGAAATTAGAGCGCATGTCAGAGACATTGTAGTTTCTCTCGAAATACAATGCTCTCCATCAAAAGCTTTACAAAAGTAGATTATCTTCGAATGAATTTAAAACAAATGTTGAGATTTTAAATTAGTCAATGAAAAACATTTAAAATAAATATATAAAAATATAATTAAATTATATATCAACGTGTAAAATTTTGCATGACCCAAAAATCATTCGTTCTATTAAATAATAGGTCACATCATTCACACCCTTCACTTTCTTTGTAGTCTAGAAATGTTAAAAGCTTTTAAGTAAGTTTTGGAGTTGCAGCGCTTCAAAATCCATTTAACGGTAGTTACCACTTCAGCCAAAAAAACCAGCGATGTCGCTAAATGTATGCAATTCCATTACACATTAGTCGATGTACAATCCAATGTTGAACATCCATTACGAGGCCCGCCCTTAACGACGACTTGGTCTGCTTGACAGGACATTTACCCGAGAACATTCGGATGATTGCACCTGAAAACTAAAAGTAGTTACTCCTTAAGGCTTTTTGAGACTTTTATGGAATACTTTGGCATTTGCAATGGCTACACACTTAACTTAGTGGTTGCCATGGAATGCATCTACAGGTGTTAAACTTTCGTGTCTAGAAGTTATAATCAAAATAAAAAAGTTGAAAAAAAAAATTGATGACCCATCTAAAGGGTGATACGGTCAAAATTTGGTCAAGGGAAAAAGCGTGTAAATCGGTGAAATCGTTTATTTAAAAAATCAAATTAAATTTCTTTTTCAAGTTCAATTAGTATAAAATTCAGGAAAAATATTCAGTTAGGCTTTCGCTTTTCCAAATCCGAATTGCCGGGCCTCACGCTTGACACCTGCCATCAGATTTTATACAGCCACCTTGTCCACCTTCTTCGCCGCAGAAAGCCAGTTTGACTTGAACTGCTGCTCGTCCTTAGCAGTTTTTTTTTTTTGGTCTTCTTTAGGTTCCACTTGACTATAGCCCAGTATTTCTCAATTGGGCGGAGCTCTGGCGTGTTGGGAGGGTTCTTCTGCTTGGGAACCACCTGCACGTTGTTGGCGGCATACCACTCCATGGCCTTTTTACCGTAATGGCAAGATGCCAAATCCGGCCAAAACAGTACGGAACAACCGTTTTTCTTCAAGAAAGGCAGCAGACGTTTATTCAAACACTCTTTCACGTAAATTTCTTGGTTGACAGTCCCGGAAGCTATGAAAATGCTGCTTTTCAAGCCACAGATACAGATGGCTTGCCAAACCAAATATTTCTTTGCGAACTTTGACAGTTTTATGTGCTTGAAAATATCTGCTACCTTTCCCCTTCCTTTTGCCGTGTAAAACTCCTGTCCCGGAAGCTGCTTGTAGTCGGCTTTGATGTAGGTTTCGTCGTCCATTTCCACGCAGTCAAACTTCGTCAGCATCGTCGTGTACAGCTTCCGGGATCGCGCTTTGGCCGTCGTATTTTGTTTATCATCGCGATTTGGAGTCACTACCTTCTTGCAAGTCGATAGTCTGGCTCGTCTTTTGGCTCGATGCACGGTTGTAGACGATAAACCCAGCTTATTTGCGGCATCTCGGAGAGAGAGAGGTTAGGGTTTTGCTTGAAACTACCGGTAACTCTCTTTGTCGTCTCAGCGGCTTCCGGTTTTCGATTTCCCCCCGATCCAGACTTCCTGGCTGTCGACAAACATTCCCCAAACATTGCTCTTCTTGCTTGGACGGCATTTTGTCAACTGAAGAGTGAATTCCAAAATCAAAATAGGAGCAACATTCTACACACACACACTTTCAAAATGAGGGGTGTTCAGGTTTTTTAAATGTAAAATTGAAAGAAATACGTCAAGTTTATATTGACCAAATTTTGACCGTATCACCCTTTATTGGGAATTTTTGAAGAACAATTTAGATGGTGAGTACGCAGACAATTTCTCCCAGATCAGGATCTTTTCACAAAGCAATGATACTAAGCATACATCGCCGGTCATTTAATCGTGGTTAAATGAGAACAAGTGGTGCTGACTGGCCTTAATCTCATAGAAAATGAATGGAGAGTATGAAATAGAGACTACGAAATGAGAAGTTTCTATTCGGAAGCCTAGGCTAGGTAGCAGCCCGATGTAGCAGGCTCATTTAAACTATTCAATTCAGTTCATTGTGGTACCACAGTGGTGAACTTCTCTCTTTTTCGGAAGCCTAGAAACCAGGAAGAATTGTGGTAAATTATTCCGTAGGAATGGTACAATATCACTGACGACATAGTTCGAGCCCTTCTTGGCGGCCCTTATTACCTGGAGTATGTCCCCAATGGGGGATTTCCAACGTAAGGGCATGGAAGATTCACCTTTTTCTTCTGTCTGCACGACAATTTTTATTGCAGAAGCATTTCGTGCGATATCGTTCTTCACAGTTTGCAACTCAAACGAAATGCAAATGTCGCCCTTCCCTTTGCGAGATTCCGAATCGCCACTTGAATCCTATATCCGATTACGAGCACGTCGGTCTCCTTATCTGGACTCTGGACCCTAGAATTGGACGAGGCTTATCTCCAAATCTCATCCAGTTTTCATCTTTAATTCCTGCTTAGAATTGCAGTTTTTCTGCTTGTAGGCGATAACAACTGATCGATACCTTTGGCTGGGCTTTGGACTCTAGAATTAGAGGTATATATTTGCGAATCTCGTACTTCTGCTATCCTAGATTCTCATTTTTCTCTTGAATTCGATTACAAGCTCGTCGATCACCTCAGCTGGACTTTCGATTCTAGAATTGGACGGGACTTATCCCCCAATCTCATCCCTCTGTCGTGTCTAGTTCCTGGTTCATGGGGCATCCTTCAAATGCCATCTTTACGCTTATGTGCTATTCCAATCTGGCCGATCTCTCTAGCTGGACTCTTTGGCAGGACTCTGGATCCTGGAATTGGGTTATCTCCGAACGTTGTAAATCTACCATCCTTAATTCCTTTAATAGGATCTTCAACCTTTCCGTCGGTGTGCGATTACAGGCCGGACTCTGGACCCTAGCTTATCTACAAATCTCACACCTCTGCCACCCTTGATGCATTTGTAAAGGCCATCTTCAAATGCCACTCTTTCCGCTTGTTAACGATTACAATCAGGCCCATCTGTTTCATTTTAGAGTCGATGTTTATCCCCGAATCTCATACCTTTCTATCTTAGATCCCTTAAAATAGTCTTCACATACCACCTTATCTGTTTGTATGTGTTCCCATGCAGGTCGATCTATGGCGCGATGGGTTTTAACAGGTTAGCTGATAAGTCCGCGGTCTTACAAAGAAAAACACATTTTTTTGTCAAAATTCGTTTTTATTATTCAACATAATTCTCTTCAAGAGCGATACAACGATTATAACGACCTTCCAATTTTTTGATACCATTTTGGTAGTACTCCTTCGGTTTTGCCTCAAAATAGGCCTCAGTTTCGGCGATCACCTCTTCATTGCAGCCAAATTTTTCCCTGCGAGCATCCTTTTGAGGTCTGAGAACAAGAAAAAGTAGCTGGGTGCCAGATCTGGAGAATACGGTGGGTGGGGAAGCAATTCGAAGCCCAATTCATGAATTTTTGCCATCGTTCTCAATGACTTGTGGCACGGTGCGTTGTCTTGGTGGAACAACACTTTTTTCTTCTTCATATGGGGCCGTTTTGCCGCGATTTCGACCTTCAAACGCTCCAATAACGCCATATAATAGTCACTGTTGATGGTTTTTCCCTTCTCAAGATAGTCGATAAAAATTATTCCATGCGCATCACAAAAAGCAGAGGCCATTACTTCATTTTACGGTCATTCAAAATCATTTTGTAGATTTTTTTTGATGTTTTCTGTTTTTTTGATCATGTCTGTAACCACCTCTTTCGGGCGTCCACTGCGTTCACCGTCCTCCGTGCTCATTTCACCACGCTTGAATTTTGCATACCAATCAATTATTGTTGATTTCCCTGGGGCAGAGTCCGGAAACTTATTATCAAGCCATGTTTTTGCTTCCACCGTATTTTTAATTTTGACACGAATCATTTGAAGGTTGGTACTATATAAAAATAATATGCATTTAATACTAGCGACGACATCTATGTATCAGACCGGGGACTTATCAGCCAATCTGTTATGTCCGAATCTCATACCTCTGCCATCCTAGATTCTCATAGAGCCTTCTGTTTCTCTTGTGTGTCCATCTCGATGCTAAATTTTTCCGCTTGTGTACGATTACAAGCAGACCCATCTGTTTCATCCTGAAATCGGTAGAGGTTTATCTACGAATATCATACCTTTGCCATCTTAGATCCCTTAGTAGGGCCTTCAAATGTCACGTTCCCCAGCGTTTCCAAGCTGGTCGATTTCTAGCACGACTCCGAAACCTAGAATTGGAATATCATACAAGATTTTCCGCTTGTATGATATTCCAAGCTGGTCGATCTATCCAGCTGGACTCTGGATCCTAGAATTGGAAGAGGCTTATCTCCAAATCACATCACTGCTTCATCTTTAATTCCTTCTTAAAATTGCTCTTTTCCGGTTGTGTGTGATTCCGAATGATCGATCTCTTTAGCTGGACTTTGGACCCTAGAATTGGACGGTGTATATCTCCGAATATCATCTCATACTTCTGCCATCCTCATAGAGCCTTCTTAAATGTAACATTTTTCTCATGTGTGTCAATCTCTCGATCTGGACTCTTTGGCGAGACTCTGGATCCTGGGGTTATCTCCGAACCTTGTAAATCTGTCATCCCTGATTCCTCTCATAGCGGAAAAGGTCATACCTTTGCCATCTTAGATCCCTTAAAAGAGCCTTCAAATTTCACCTTCTCTTCTTCTTGTATGCGCCTCAATGCTAGTCAATCTCTACCATGACTCTGAATCTTAGAATCGGATGGGGTTTATAACCGAAACTCATACCTCTGTCATTCTTAATTTCCTTTAAATGCCAACTTTTCCACTTGTGTGATATTCCAAGCTCATCGATCTCTCCAGCTGGAAACTGGATCCTAAAATCGGACGGTGTTATCTCCGAATCATATAACTCTGTCATTTTTTGTTATTTTCATAAGGCCTCCTTCAAATGTTTTTTGGTTAAGTACTCCGTTTTTTTTTCAAATAAGACCTAAAACGTCACATTTACAAAACCCTATGGTTACGACCCAATGTGATTGGTAACACAGGATATCGCCTGCTCTGAAGGACGAATTCCGTGCAATCAGGAGTAGTGTAAATTCCATGATTAAAGAGGCGAAAATTCATTTCTATTCTTCCCGTTTTAGTTCTGCTGTTGAATCAAGGGCTAAATGGAGACTGATAAAAGACATAGGTATTGGTAGATCCGTCAATATTTCTGACTGAAGAATTGATGTTAATGAGCTAAACGAATCTTTTATTAAGACACCGACGACTGACATTGATATTTCCTTTTATGATGACGACCTTAGTGAGATTATTCATTCTGACGACTTATACGGATTTGAGTTTAATTGTGTGGGGGTGTCTGATGTTTTACGGGCTTTTGCTGGTGTGAGGTCTAACGCGATAGGAAGTGACGGGATAGATCCAAAGTTTCTGAGGATACTGCTGCCATACATTGTAAGATATATCACATATATTTTCAACACCATTCTCACCACCAGCTCTTTCCCCAAGATTTGGAAGCATGCCAAGGTGATTCCTCTTCCAAAGTCTGTAACGGAATATCGTCCAATAGCGCTTCTGCCGTATATCTCCAAGATCTTTGAGAAGTTATTGCATGATCAGATGATGAGACACTTGACGCAATTCTCTTTGATATCGACTAGACAATCAGGTTTCCGCCCAGGACATGGCTGTCTCACTGCCCTAACGGACGTGTGTGAGGATTTGAGGACTGAATTAGACAGTGGTAAGGTTGGGTTTCTTGTTTTACTGGACCATTCGAAAGCATTCGACACCGTCAATCATTCCCTATGTTTGAAATTGGGAAAGTTCTTCAATTTCTCTTCAAGTTCTGTCCGCCTGCTGAATTCTTATTTAAGCGAACGAACATAGTCTGTGCATAATCGGACATGTGTCTCTGATGTTCGTTCATGTTTAAAGGGTGTTCCCCAGGGATCTGTTCTTGGCCCCCTGCTTTTTTCCGTTTATATCAACGACCTTTCATTGCGTTTGAACCATTGTAGGATACGCATGTATGCCGATGACGTTCAGGTCTACATAACAGGGGATTCTGGGACAATTTACGATAAGGCTACTTTGTTAAATGACGATCTGACCACAGTTCAGAGATGGGCGACAGCAAACGGTCTCTACCTTAACCCCAGGAAGACCAAATGTCATGTTTTGGGTAAACGCGGTTTTCAACTTCCAAGTGATATCGATATCGTTCGCAACGGCCAGAGGATAGAGATTGTGAACTCAGTGAAGAACTTGGGCATTACGTTAAATAGCACTCTTACTTGGACGAACCGTATGAATAATGTTATAGGACAGACATATTCAAAACTAAGGTCTTTGTGGCATATCCAGCACCTAACACCACTAAATATTCGAATTCTTTTGGCGAAATGTGTGATTATTCCGAGTTTATTATATGGATGTGAGCTATTTGCGAGATGTGATGCTGCAAGTAAAAGGAAAATGAATGTTTTATATAACAATATAATTAGATATGTGTATCGACTTAATCGTTTCGAACATATCTCCCGGTACAGTAGCTTGCTCTACGACATGTCTTTGGAAAATCTGCTTAAATACAGGACTATTTTGTTTCTTCATAAAAGTATATATACTCGGAAACCTCCTTATCTCTACGAGAGGCTTCAGTTTGCGAGATCCAATCGGGGCAAGACATTGACTCCATTTCGGTATCGATCCATGTTTTCGGAATGGCACTTCTTTATAAATGCAGTGCGACTCTGGAATGTTCTTCCACAAAGTCTACAGCTTAACAGTAACGCAAATGTTTTTAAGGAAAAACTTATTACTTATCTTAACCAGATCTAATATAATATACAGGTCTATGCTAACTTTCACTTATTTTTTTCTTTTTTATACCCTCCATCATAGGATGGGGTATATTAACTTTGTCATTCCGTTTGTAACACATCGAAATATTGCTCTAAGACCACATAAAGTATATATATTCTGGGTCGTGGTGAAATTCTGAGTCGATCTAAGCATGCCCGTCCGTCCGTCTGTTGCAATTACGCTAACTTCCGAACGAAACAAGCTATCGACTTGACACAATAGTTGTTATCGATGTAGGTCGGATGGTATTGAAAATGGGCCATATCGGTCCACTTTTACGTATAGCCCCCCATATAAAGGGACCCTCAAATTTGGCTTGTGGACCCTCTAACAGAAGCATATTTCATCCGATCCGGCTGAAATTTGGTATATGGTGTTGGTATATGGTCTCTAACAACCATGCAAAAATTGGTCCACATCGGTCCATAATTATATATAGCCCCCATATAAACCGATCCCCAGATTTGGTTTGCGGAGCCTCAAAGAGAAGAAAATTTCATCCGATCCGGCTGAAATTTGGTACATGATGTTGGTATATGGTCTCTAAAAACCATGCAAAAATTGGTCCATATCGGTCCATAGTTATGTATAGCCCCCATATAAACCGATCCCCAGATTTGAACTCCGGAGCCTCTTAGAGGAGCAAAATTCATCCGATCCGGTTGAAATTTGGTACATGATGTTGGTATATGGTCTCTAACAACCGTGCAAAAATTGGTCCACATCGGTCCATAATTATATATAGCCCCCATATAAACCGATCCCCAGATTTGGCTTGCGGAGCCTCAAAGAGAAGCAAATTTCATCCGATCCGGCTAAAATTTGGTACATGATGTTGGTATATGGTCTCTAACAACCATGCAAAAATTGGTCCACATCGGTCCATAATTATATATAGACCCCATATAAACCGATCTCCAGATTTGGCTTGCGAAGCCTCAAAGAGAAGCAAATTGCATCCGATCCGGCTGAAATTTGGTACATGGTATTGGTATATGGTCTCTAACAACCGTGCAAAAATTGGTTCACATCGGTCCATAATTATATATAGCGCCCATATAAACCGATCCCCAGATTTGGGTTGCGGAGCCTCAAAGAGAAGCAAATTTCATCCGATGCGCCTGAAATTTGGTACATGATATTGGTATATGGTCTCTAACAACCATGCAAAAATTGGTCCACATCGGTTCATAATTATATATAGCCCCCATATAAACCGATCCCCAGATTTGGCTTGCGAAGTCTCCAAGAGAAGCAAATTTCATCCAATCCGGTTGTAATTTGGAACATGGTGTTAGTATATGATCTTTAACAACCGTGGCAGAATTGGTCCATATCGGTCCATAATTATATATAGCCCCCATATAAAATGTTCTCCAGATTTGACATCCGGAGCCTCTTGGAGGAGCAAAATTCATCCGATCCGGTTCAAATTAGGAACGTGGTGTTAGTATATGGTCGCTAACAACCATACCAAAATTGGTCCAATCACACAAAAATTGGTCCATATCGGTTCATAATCATGGTTGCCACTAGAGCCAAAAATAATCTACCAAAATTTTATTTCTAGAGAAAATTTTGTCAAAATTTTATTTCTAGAGAAAGTTTTGTTAAAATTTTATTCGGTTCATAATAAAATTTTCATCATTGTCAAAATTTTCTTTCTATAGAAAATTTTGTCAAAATTTTATTTCTATAGAAAATTTTGTCAAAATTTTATTTCTATAGAAAATTTTGTCAAAATTTTTTTCTATAGTAGATTTTGTTCAAATTTTATTCGGTTCATAATCATGGTTGGCACTCGAGGCAAAAATAATCTACCAAGATTTTATTTCTATAGAAAATTTTGTCAAAAGTTTATTTCTATAGAAAATTTTGTTAAAATTTTATTTCTGTAGAAAATTTTGTCAAAATTTTCTTTCTATAGAAAATTTTGTCAAAATTTTTATTTCTATAGAAAATTTTGTGAAAATTTTATTTCTGTAGAAAATTTTGTCAAAATTTTATGTCTACTTTGTCAAACTGAATTATATACGTATTGGATCGATCTTTTTGATTTAATATATACCACGTATGGACTTACATCAATTTAGAAGATGGTGTTAGGAGGTTTTAAGATACCTTGCCATCGGCAAGCGTTACCGCAACTTAAGTAATTCGATTCTGGATGGCAGTGTTTAGAGGAAGTTTCTACGCAATCCATGATGGAGGGTACATAATCTTCGGCCTGGCCGAACTTACGGCCGTATATACTTGTTTTTTCTTTTTTATACCCTCCATCATAGGATGTGGGGGTATATTAACTTTGTCATTCCGTTTGTAACACATCGAAATATTGCTCTAAGACCACATAAAGTATATATATTCTGGGTCGTGGTGAAATTCTGAGTCGATCTAAGCATGCCCGTCCGTCCGTCTGTTGCAATCACGCTAACTTCCGAACGAAACAAGCTATCGACTTGACACAATAGTTTTTATCTATGTAGGTCGGATGGTATTGAAAATGGGCCATATCGGTCCACTTTTACGTATAGCCCCCATATAAAGGGACCCTCAAATTTGGCTTGTGAACCCTCTAACAGAAGCATATTTCATCCGATCCGGCTGAAATTTGGTATATGGTGTTGGTATATGGTCTCTAACAACCATGCAAAAATTGGTCCACATCGGATCATAATTATATATAGCCCCCATATAAACCGATCCCCAGATTTGGTTTGCGGAGCCTAAATGAGAAACAAATTTCATCCGATCCGGCTGAAATTTGGTACATGGTGTTGGTATATGGTCTCTAACAACCATGCAAAATTTGGTTCACATCGGTCCATAATTATATATAGCCCCCATATAAACCGATCCCCAGATTTGGCTTGCGGAGCCTCAAAGAGAAGAAAATTTCATCCGATCCGGCTGACATTTGGTACATGATGTTGGTATATGGTCTCTAACAACCATGCAAAAATTGGTCCATATCGGTCCTTAATTATATATAGCCCCCATATAAACCGATCCCCAGATATGGCTTGTGGAGCCTCTAAGAGAAGCATATTTCATCCGATCCGGCTGAAATTTGGTACATGGTGTTGGTATATGGTATCTAACAATCATGCAAAAATTGGTCCACATCGGTCCATAATTATATATAGCCCCCATATAAAACATTCTCCAGATTTGACCTCCGGAGCCTCTTGGAGGAGCAAAATTCATCCGATCCGGCTGAAATTTGGTACATGATGTTGGTATATGGTCTCTAACAACCATGCAAAAATTGGTCCACATCGGTCCATAATTATATATAGACCCCATATAAACTGATCCCCAGATTTGGCTTGCGGAGCCTCAAAGAGAAGCAAAATTCATCCGATCCGGATGAAATTTGGTACATGGTATTGGTATATGGTCTGTAACAACCGTACTAAAATTGGTTCACATCGGTCCATAATTATATGTGGCGCCCAAATAAACCGATCCCCAGATTTGGGTTGCGGAGCCTCAAAGAGAAGCAAATTTCATCCGATCCGCCTGAAATTTGGTACATGATATTGGTATATGGTCTCTAACAACCATGCAAAAATTGGTCCACATCGGTCCATATTTATATATAGCCCCCTTATAAACTGATCCCCAGATTTGGCTTGCGGAGCCTCAAAGAGAAGCAAAATTCATCCGATCCGGATGAAATTTGGTACATGGTATTGGTATATGGTCTGTAACAACCGTACTAAAATTGGTTCACATCGGTCCATAATTATATGTGGCGCCCAAATAAACCGATCCCCAGATTTGGGTTGCGGAGCCTCAAAGAGAAGCAAATTTCATCCGATCCGCCTGAAATTTGGTACATGATATTGGTATATGGTCTCTAACAACCATGCAAAAATTGGTCCACATCGGTTCATAATTATATATAGCCCCCATATAAACCGATCCCCAGATTTGGCTTGCGAAGTCTCCAAGAGAAGCAAATTTCATCCAATCCGGTTGTAATTTGGAACATGGTGTTAGTATATGATCTTTAACAACCGTGCCAGAATTGGTCCATATCGGTCCATAATTATATATAGCCCCCATATAAAACATTCTCCAGATTTGACCTCCGGAGCCTCTTGGAGGAGCAAAATTCATCCGATCCGGTTCAAATTAGGCACGTGGTGTTAGTATATGGTCGCTAACAACCATACCAAAATTGGTCCAATCACACAAAAATTGGTCCATATCGGTTCATAATCATGGTTGCCACTAGAGCCAAAAATAATCTACCAAAATTTTATTTCTATAGAAAATTTTGTCAAAATTTTATTTCTAGAGAAAATTTTGTTAAAATTTTATTTCTAGAGAAAATTTTGTTAAAATTTTATTCGGTTCATAATAAAATTTTCATCATTGTCAAAATTTTATTTCTATAGAAAATTTTGTTCAAATTTTATTCGGTTCATAATCATGGTTGCCACTCGAGCCAAAACTAATCTACCAAGATCTTATTTCTATAGAAAATTGTGTCAAAAGTTTATTTCTATAGAAAATATTGTTAAAATTTTATTTCTGTAGAAATGTTTGTCAAAATTTTCTTTCTATAGAAAATTTTGTCAACATTTTTATTTCTATAGAAAATTTTGTGAAAATTTTATTTCTATAGAAAATTTTGTTAAAATTTTATTTCTGTAGAAAATTTTGTCAAAATTTTATGTCTACTTTGTCAAACTGAATTATATACGTATTGGATTGATCTTTTTTGATTTAATATGTACCACGTATGGACTTACATACAATTTAGAAGATGGTGTTAGGAGGTGTTAATATACCTTGCCATCGGCAAGCGTTACGGCAACTTAAGTGATTCGATTGTGGATGGCAGTGTTTAGATAAAGTTTCTACGCAATCCATGATGGAGGGTACATAAGCTTCGGCCTGACCGAACTTACGGTCGTATATACTTGTTACTTATTGTTTTATACAAAATAATTATCATAATGTTATATCTCTATTCAAAATTTTATTTTAATTAAACTTTGCTTATTTAATTATTTATTTATTTTTATAAACTTGTTTTTATTGTATTTGACCTGTATTTGGTTTTTCCAATTAATGAATTGTTGATTGAAACGAGCTCGAGGTCTGTATTTTTTAATTTATTTTTTTATTCAATATTTCGTCTTTTCATTGAAAGACTTCATCGGGAAAATTATTCTGAGTGTACAAAAAGAAAAGAAAATATATACAAAAACATTGAAATACGTAAAAATTTGATGTTACATTAAAAACACTTACGAAAACAAAAAAAATATTACACCCACTATTGAGTAGAACCTAATGACACAGCGTCTGTTGTCATACTAACTATTGTTCTTCCGACCTTTTGTTTTTCTGATCAGATTCCTGTAGCTTTGCGCCAAATTGTCAATGTCTGTTATAGTTCATTCTCTTTTCTGTTGGTGTGTTGAGAATGTGTAACATCTCCAGTGTTAGTCTCTTATTGTAGTTACTCTCACACTGTAGCACACACGTTCTCTCTATATCGGGGTGGTGATGTTCTGCTGCACAGTGTGTTGATAGTGCCGTTTTTTGCATTGGTCTCTGTAACCGATGTTTTAGATCTGATTTATGGCCAGATAAACGAGTTTTTAGTTTGTTCTTCGTAGTTCCTATGTAAACCTTGTCACATCCATCTTTTTCATTTCCATTGCACTTTATTTCGTATATTAGGTTGGACTTTTCCATGTTGTCAATTTTTGATTTTAGATTCGTAAATAATTTTTGTAGTGTGTTAATAGTTTTTGGAGCTATTGCGAAATTATTCTTGTCGATTAAATTGGCATTACAGACTCTTTCATGTAATTTTGGTATGTATACGACCGATTTATAAAAAAGTGTTTGTAATTTGCTTTTCTTAATTATTTTCTCAATTGTGGATAAAGGGAAGCTGTTTTTTTGGAGTATTTTCCTTATTTTTTCAATGTTTGACTTATGAAATTCAGGGCTGCTAATCGTCAATACCCTGTTCACAAAATTTTGGGCCGTATTTTGTATAATTCTCCTGGGGTGGTTTGAGTAAAAGTTAACCAATCTGCCGGAAGACGTTATTTTTATTATTATTTTTTTTATTTTTTCCATTAATTTAATTGTATTAATTGCCTTTTATAAAGGGTGATTCTTTTGAGGTTAGGATTTTCATGCATTAGTATTTGACAGATCACGTGGGATTTCAGACATGGTGTCAAAGAGAAAGATGCTCAGTATGCTTTGACATTTCATCATGAATAGACTTACTAACGAGCCACAACGTCGAATTTTCAGTGAATGAGCCCTAGAAAAGTTGGCAGAAAATCCGCTTTTTTATCGACAAATTTTGTTCAGCGATGAGGCTCATTTCTGGTTGAATGGCTACGTAAATAAGCAAAATTGCCGCATTTGGAGTGAAGAGCAACCAGAAGCCGTTCAAGAACTGCCCATGCATCCCGAAAAATGCACTGTTTGGTGTGGTTTGTACGCTGGTGGAATCATTGGACCGTATTATTTCAAAGATGCTGTTGGACGCAACGTTACGGTGAATGGCGATCGCTATCGTTCGATGCTAACAAACTTTTTGTTGCCAAAAATGGAAGAACTGAACTTGGTTGACATGTGGTTTCAACAAGATGGCGCTACATGCCACACAGCTCGCGATTCTATGGCCATTTTGAGGGAAAACTTCGGAGAACAATTCATCTCAAGAAATGGACCGGTAAGTTGGCCACCAAGATCATGCGATTTGACGCCTTTAGACTATTTTTTGTGGGGCTACGTCAAGTCTAAAGTCTACAGAAATAAGCCAGCAACTATTCCAGCTTTGGAAGACAACATTTCCGAAGAAATTCGGGCTATTCCGGCCGAAATGCTCGAAAAAGTTGCCCAAAATTGGACTTTCCGAATGGACCACCTAAGACGCAGCCGCGGTCAACATTTAAATGAAATTATCTTCAAAAAGTAAATGTCATGGACCAATCTAACGTTTCAAATAAAGAACCGATGAGATTTTGCAAATTTTATGCGTTTTTTTTTTTAAAAAAGTTATCAAGCTCTTAACAAATCACCCTTTATTATTTGGAATCTTTTTAATACTTATACATTTTTATTATACCCACCACCATAGAATGGTGACGGGGGTATAATAAGTTTGTCATTCCGTTTGTAACACATCGAAATATCGATTTCCGACTATATAAAGTATATATATTCTTGATCAGGGAGAAATTCTAAGACGATATAACGATGTCCGTCTGTCTGTCTGTTGTAATCACGCTACAGTCTTCAATAATGAAGCAATCGTGCTGAAATTTTGCACAAACTCGTCTTTTGTCTGCAGGCAGGTCAAGTTCGAAGATGGGCTATATCGGTCCAGGTTTTGATATAGTCCCCATATAAACCGATCTCCCGATTTTGGGCTTGGGTTTATATAAATCGAAGTTTTTATCCAATTTGCCTGAAATTTGAAATCTAGAGGTATTTTATGACCATAAAGAGGTGTGCCAAAAATGGTGAGTATCGGTCCATGTTTTGGTATAGCCCCCATATAGACCAATCTCCTATATTGGTCTATATGGGGGCTATCTTGGGCTTATAGAAACCTCAGTTTTTATTCAATTTACCTGAAATTGGAAATCTAGAGGTATTGTAGGACCTCAAATACGTGTGCCAAAAATTGTGAGTATCGGTCCATATTTTGGTATAGCCCCCATATAGACCGATCTCCCGATTTTACTTCTTGGGCTTATAGAAACCGCAGTTTTTATTCAATTTACCTGAAATTGGAAATCTAGAGGTATTGTAGGACCACAAATACGTGTGCCAAAAATTGTGAGTATCGGTCCATGTTTTGGTATGGTCCCCATATAAAACGACCTCCCTTTTTGGGGTCTTGGGCTTATAGAAACCGTGGTTTTTATCCAATTTGTCTGAAATTGGAAATCTAGAGGTATTTTAGGACCATAAAGAGGTGTGCCGAAAATGCTGAGTATCGGTCCATATTTTGGTATAGCGCCCATATAGACCGATTTCCCGATTTTAATTCTTGGGCTTCTAAAATCCGAAGTTTTTATCCTATTTGCCTGAAATTGGAAATCTAGAGGTATTTTCGTGTCATAAAGAGGTGTGCCGAAAACGGTGAGTATCGGTCCATATTTTAGTATAGGCCCCATAAGAACGATCTCCCGATTTAACTCCTTGGGTTTCTAGAAACCGTAGTTTTTATCTGATTTGCGAGAAATTGTAAATATTCTGGTATTTTAGGCTCACAAAAACGTGTATCGGATTAAGTTTTTATCGGTCCATTTGGTAATGCCTCCATATAGACCGACTTCACTTCTTGAGGGTGTAGAAGGCGCACTGATCATGAAAATTGCTTGAAACTCAATGTAAAATTTCCAGATTTTACTTCTGCAGATTTAAGATTTCAAATCAAGACGTTATTTTATAATTTTCTTGCACACTTACAAGAGATGTTAATGATTCCTCTAAACCTCAAACAAAAATGGTTCTTATAAATCCAGAATCTGATATAGTCCTCATAGGTGAAATCTTTAAATTTATCTTCGGGAAGTGTCCTCAAGTCCTCAAGCCCTCCTGAAATTTCAAAGGAAACCCTAATATTTGTTTCATGGTGGTGGGTATTTAAGATTCGGCCCGGCTGAACTTAGTGCTGTATATACTTGTTTATATTAAGATGTTGAGAATATCGTTATTGAATCATATAATTCATGTACTTTAATTTATAAGATCTAAATCTTGTTGTGCATGATAAAATAAAAAAACAAACAAACAAACAAATTGATATGGATGACTCTAACGACATCTACCGACAGAAAAACGAAAAAACTTTTTCGATAACCCAAAATATTTGTATTAATATATTTTTATTATATTTTATATATATTATCTTATTCAAATACTTAATTTAAGGTAAGTAATTTTACAAAAAAAAAAACTGTTATTTTGCTTAATATTTAGTACGTAATCCTAAATTGTACATTTGTTACATAGATAGCCTCTCAGTTTTGTCTCATGTCTCGAATGATGATGGTGTATACGATGGTTTGTTTTTCTCCATAATTTAATACCCGGCTTGAGTGATTTCATCGTCTATTAGCTATTGCCATTCGTTACATCTTTCCCTTGGTCATCAGTATCTGTAGCTGATAGATTATTTTCTGAGGAATTTACATTTTGGTTCTGAAAACAAAAACACATAAATATTTGACTAGCATTAGTTATATGGTCTAGGGTATAGTATGGGTAAACGGTCTTATTTTGAGAAAATTTCAACAATCGATAATATAGTTCACGTTCACTATATTTTCTCGATAACTATCAATTATGGGTACGAAAAAAAATCCATCTAGTCGAGTATGGAGCTCCAGAGGAAATTTCTTTTCATTTTGTGAGGTTAAAATGCAAACAATCGATAAAAGCGTATGAAATTTCTACCAGCAAATTATAAATTGTGAAATTGTAAGGGCCGATGTTGAATGTGAAGCACACCTAAACGTCAAGTTTTTTTCCGAATTTTATTTGACATTTCTCTATTTCAGACTTACTCAATTTGAACCATGGACGTCGTGAATGGGCAGAATGGTTCCAATAAATGGCAACAGTGGATGATCAATTTTCGAAGAAAATCATCTTCAGTGATGAGGCACATTTTCACCTCAGTGGATTCGTCAATAAACAGAATTTGCCGCATTTGGGCGAATGAGAATCCAAGAGTGATTGTCGAAAAACCAATGCACCCACAAAAAGTGACTGTTTAGTGCGGTTTATGGGCTGGCGGCATCATCGGGCGATATTTTTTCCAAAATGAGGCCGGTCAGGCAGTTACTGTGAATGGTGTTCGCTATCGTGAGATGATAACGAACTTTTTATGACCCGAATTGGAAAATATGGATGTGGACGATATGTGGTTTCAGCAGGACGGTGCCACTTGCCACACAGCTAACGAAACAATGGCTCTTTTGCGCAACAAATTCAATATGGCCGTGTTATCTCACGTAATGGCGATGTCAATTGGCCGCCAAGACACCATGTGATTTGACACCGTTGGACTTTTTTCTTTGGGGTTATTTGAAAGAAAAGGTGTACGTCGATAAGCCAGCAACAATTCAAGAGCTAAAGGATGAGATAATTCGGCACATTAACGGAGTAGAACCTCCATTATGCCTCAGCGTCATTGAAAATTTGGACCATCGGATGAAGGTGTGCCACTGAGGTCGCGGCGCCCATTTGGCCGATATTTTGTTCCATAAATAATTGAGTAATACCAATATATCATAATAAAATAAAATTACAATAATTTCCAAAATAGTTTGTGTTTTATTCAAAATCAACATCGGCCCTTGAAATTTTAACCACCCTTTACAAACATCTCTCTTTTCCTTTGCGGAAAAGGGCCATTGTATAATACGATTTTTTTTGTTGAAAATTTGGCATTTTCGCATAGATATTTTTTGTACCACATAACTTATCGCAGAACCAATTATGATTATTCGTCATTTTAATACCTTTCATTTAAGTACCAAAAACGATCTAATCGGACATTTCTAACTCGAGATATATTTGGCTTAGTGAAAAAAGATCGAAAAACTAAAAATAACGGGATATCTCAAAAACTGTTCCATAAAAAAAATTTTTAAATTTTTTTCGAATTCAGCAGATCAAAATACATAAGAAAAGTTGCCTCTCAATCATGAAGTTTACATGATTTTTTGTTTGTTTTGTAAACTACACAGAAAAAAATCTCACAAAAATATTTCCAATTAAAAAGTTAATTGAAGTTGAAAATTTTTTCAATTAATAAATTAATTGATACAATTAACTTTTTAATCATGATAGAAACATTAAGTTAATTAAGTCAATGATTGAAAATTTTAAAATTTTTAATTAAAAAATTAATTGATACAATTAACTTTTTAATCAAAAAGCGGAAGACTAATTCAGTTAAAAAAAAGTGCTGATTTTTTTTTTAATTTTTAATTAAAATTGTTAATCCAAATAAAAACTCTAAGTCAATTCAGAAAGTAATTAAAAATAGTTACCTTTTTTAATTAATAAGTTAATTGAGTTTTGCAATCAACATCAATTAAATTTTTAATTGAATCAATTAAATTTTTAATTGAATCAATTAAAAAATTAATTGAATCAATTAAAAATTAATTGAAATTTGCTGAAAAAATCAATTACTTTTTAATCAAGATTTTTTTTCTATGCCCAATTAAAACTGTGATTGATACTATCATTTACGTGATTGAAGACATTTCAATTAAAAAATTAATTGGATCAATTAATTTGGTGATTGAATCAGAAAAAAAACTTCTGCTGTGTTGTGGTATTTTTGACACGAGTGGTAACCGTGGTTGTATGTCAATAAGAGAAAAATGGGGAGGGACGTCGATAATAGTGTATATAAAATATTCACTGGAAAAAGTATTAAGTTTCCATATCCCAGTAAAAAAAGCGTCGCCAAAAAAGTAGTGAAAATATTATTTTTGGATCTGGAAGTGGTGCAAAATTGGCTTGTCATAGAATGGATGTCCACCATTTCAATAGCCGGTGAACTGAATTTGAACCACTTCTTAAGGTGTGGTCCAAATTCAGTGTTTTAGATGAGAATTAAAAAATTTTGTGATGTTTGGACAAATAAATAATTTTTAAAATTTTGTATGATTTTTAATGCATGTCTTGAATATTTAAAATCAAATATTTTCAAAATTTCGCAATTTTTCTAGAAAGTATTTAGCTTTTTTTTCGGCAAAATTCTAATAATTTGTACCATTTTTTTAATTCTTAATCTGTTTTTAAAGCATTTGAAATAAAAAATTTTTTAAATTTCCTATTAAGAATATGAAAAAGCGAGTTATAAATTGACTCAATTGAACTTCATCTACACACAAAAAATTATCACCAACATTTTTTCAATTAAGCACTTAATTGAATTTGGAAACGGATTCAATTAATATGTTAATTGATTCAATTAATTATTTAATCAAATCCGAATAAAAACCAATTAAAAAAATGATTGATATTTGTTACGTTTCCAATTAAAATATTAATTGATTCAATCAATTTGTTAATCAATTCGGAAATAATTTTAAATTACAAACGTGATTGAAATTTTTTCCGTTTCCAATTACACGTGTGATTGATCCAATCACCTTTGTGATTGAAATTGAATAATTTTGAGCAATGGAAAGAGCGAAAAGAGAACAAGAGAATGGGTATTTATTCAACAATGTATGATGGAGAGATCAGTCTGTGGAAGTAACTCGTAACGAACGGTTGGTTTTTTGTTTTTCGCGTAAATTGAAAAACATGATTGGCGACATTCTGTCTGCTGCATTCAATATGTGTGCATAAATATTTTGAACGCAACAACAAATCATAGCAAAGGGTTGAAATAAATAAAGTGTGCAACAACAAACGACCACGTGGTAAAGGTTTGAAAAAAATATATGAGAGAACGCATTTGAAATTACCTGTGTTTGTGTTTTGTGGTATTGTAAAAATGGAAAACAATCTACGTTTATTGAAGGTAAGAAATTGTGAAATATGTATACGGGTTTCCATTGAAGCCTGTTTACATTAAACGGACTAAAATAATATATTTTTTTTATTCATTTCTTTTAGCGACCAATTTTATTTTGTGAAATTGACCAATCACTTGACCATCAACTCCATCATTTTATCAAATATATAAGAATATGTTTGCAACAAAAAAGTGGGTACCGTCTTGATCTTTTAAAATTATAAATTTTTTCACTCTTAGTTTTCTTAAAACCAAGAGCGGTATGGGTTTGTTGGAAGATTCACCTTGAAGTTGGGAAGTGGCGTTGGCATTAAATTGCATTTTTGCTTTACCTGCCTTTTTCAGTTTGAACCCAAGTAGAGAGCAGTATATCTGATATATAAACTAATGAGCTGAATTATGTAATGGTAAAAAAGTTCTTTCTTTTGGATTTAAAAACATGAAAAATATCCGAAAATAATAAAAATATGTATTTTCCATTTATATTTTTTTCTATTTCCAGAATTTACGAAGTATCATCAATATAATACCAAATACTACACTGTTTTCCCATTATTTTTGTCTTTCATTGGTTCAAATTTTAATAGACGATTTCAATGTGTGGATTTTGGAAAGGAATTGTTACTAAAATTAAATTACCGAGCTCCTTAATACACCTTTTTATGCTAAAAGACTACAACTACAAAAGAAGATTATAAATCTGTAACCTGGAACTAAGAATTGAACTTGATATTCTATGCAGGTAATGTTTAACAAAATTAATTTTTATTTGAACAAAATTAAATTCAAATTATTCTAATTTAGCTTACAGGCTGCTGAATTATTGGAAATCTAGGCGCATCTACATATTAGAAGGAACATGCTAACATGGTTATTATTATAAGATTTATATAATTTATTTTTTCACCCTATAGTTGTTATTGATAGTAATTGTATTAGTAAGTTATGTTAGAACAAAACACAAATAACAAGAACCAAATTTATTTGTCTATTGCATAATTCAAAAAATTATAAAATATTGAATATGTTTTAAAGGGTGATTCTTTTGAGGTTAGTATTTTCATGCATTAGTATTTGACAGATCACGTGGGATTTCAGACATGGTGTCAAAGAGAAAGATGCTCAGTATGCTTTGACATTTCATCATGAATAGACTTACGATCTGCCACAACGTCGAATTTTCAGTGAATGGGCCCCAGAAAAGTTGGCAGAAAATCCGCTTTTTTATCGACAAATTTTGTTCAGCGATGAGGCTCATTTCTGGTTGAATGGCTACGTAAATAAGCAAAATTGCCGCATTTGGAGTGAAGAGCAACCAGAAGCCGTTCAAGAACTGCCCATGCATCCCGAAAAATGCACTGTTTAGTGTGGTTTGTACGCTGGTGGAATCATTGGACCGTATTTTTTCAAAGATGCTGTTGGACGCAACGTTACGGTGAATGGCGATCGCTATCGTTCGATGCTAACAAACTTTTTGTTGCCAAAAATGGAAGAACTGAACTTGGTTGACATGTGGTTTCAACAAGATGGCGCTACATGCCACACAGCTCGCGATTCTATGGCCATTTTGAGGGAAAACTTCGGAGAACAATTCATCTCAAGAAATGGACCGGTAAGTTGGCCACCAAGATCATGCGATTTGACGCCTTTAGACTATTTTTTGTGGGGCTACGTCAAGTCTAAAGTCTACAGAAATAAGCCAGCAACTATTCCAGCTTTGGAAGACAACATTTCCGAAGAAATTCGGGCTATTCCGGCCGAAATGCTCGAAAAAGTTGCCCAAAATTGGACTTTCCGAATGGACCACCTAAGACGCAGCCGCGGTCAACATTTAAATGAAATTATCTTCAAAAAGTAAATGTCATGGACCAATCTAACGTTTCAAATAAAGAACCGATGAGATTTTGCAAATTTTATGCGTTTTTTTAAAAAAAGTTATCAAGCTCTTAACAAATCACCCTTTATAAGAAACACATATTTTCTTTTATTTCAAATAAAACTAAATACGATTTGGGGTCGCAATATATAAATTTTTTGATCGAAATTTATAGCCAATTTCAATTAATTATTTAATTGAATGAATCAAATAGTTGATTGATTTTTGTCGCGAAATTAATTAAAATTTTAATTGATTCAATTAAAACTGTGATTGAATTTTATGTTAAAAATCAATCACGTTTTTAATTGATTCAATCACACAATTAATTGATTCCGTGACAAAAGTCAATTAATTTTTTAATTGAAAATCGTGTTGGTTTTCAATCAAAATGGGTGATTGATACTATCATTTTCGTGATTGAAGACATTTCAATTAAAAAAATGATTGAATCCGCGATTTTCGTGATTGAAATCAAAAAAAAATTTTTTGTGTGTACAGTTCAAATAAAGAACATCTTTGGGAGGACATTTTTGGAAGTGCTTTTAAAGTTGTGACTTTTTGCTGGGATCTTTCTTATGGGAGAAAATGTAAACAATCGATAACATCGTCCCAATTAAAAATACCTACACCCAGAAAAAAGTGCCTTCGAAACTAAAGGAAAAAATTTTCATCAATATAGTTTATCCATTTTATTTCCATTAAGGTAAATTTTTGTGAAAAATAATAAAATTTACTCGTTTCAGTAAAAAAATCCTAAACTGTAAGCAGTTAGGAATAGTTCATTAACTAGAATAAGGCATGGAATTTTACTCATACTATTTTCTTCGCTGGGTATAAGAATTTACTACTGAAAAAAAAATTTTATTCACCGATAACAAAGCATTCGTAAAAATAACCAAAAACCGAACTAAAACCAAGTTTCCTCAAAATTAGTAAAATTTCTTATAAAATGATAATTGCGACTTCCTTTATAATAGAAAGTTTTTCATACATACGAACAACACTTGGCATAGAAAAATATTTTAGTTCATTCGTACTAAGAAGTATGCAATCCTTTCAAATCTTAAGGAAACACACTTGTTAGAATATAGGAAATTTTTCTAAATTTCTATTGTCTACCTGTAATCGATACCTGTCATCGTAATCGATGTGTTTGCGCGTGGTTGTAATCGATATATTTGCGCGTCGGTTGTTTTTTTAGTTGGAATCGCGTTGTTTTGGTATACGGAGAGATTGTTAAAAAATAATATGGTAAAATAATATAATAAATAACAAATAAAATATATAAAATATTTGTTATTTTAAATTAGTGAGAAAAATTTTCGTTTTTTTTAAATAAATCTATCAATGTTCGTGATAGTGTATAAAGAAAGAAAACACCAGCAGAATAACAACCCTTTCATTTGTCTTCATTTTGGAATCTTCAATTATCAGGTAATATTCAGTGACGCTAACCTTTTGAAACAAAAATGTTTTATGATTTTTTTTATATTTGTAGGTATTGAAATTGTAAAAGGAGGACAAAATCGTTAGGCAGCAACCTATTAAAAGTGAAAAGAACAAGAAGAAGAAAAAGTGCGTTTTACAGTTGATAATATCACACGGAAATTGGAAATAGTGGAATAATAAACTAATATTTCAAAGAGATTCGATGCTGTTGATTCTTAATAAATATATTCAATATATTAATAAAACATGTCTTTTATTGAACATAAAATTGCTTATAGAAATAAATAAAATTGTATTTAAAAACGAAGGTAAGCAGTTCTAATTATGAAGTAAAAGTTTTACCACAAATGTGTAAGATTTGTCGAAATGAATGAAAAAATTTCAATAAAATCATTCCATATATGAATTCAAATTAGTTAAATTTTTTCATTCTGTAGTATAGTGGTATATAAATATAGGAAAATGTTAACTAATATATGGAATGCATTATTCCTAATTTCTACGAAAATCACATCGTTCAAACAAATAAAAATGTCTTTGGCGCTATACGAAGTTCAACTTTCTTCACAATGAGTTCATTATACCCACCACCATAAAATGGTGACGGGGTATAATAAGTTTGTCATTCCGTTTGTAACACATCGAAATATCGATTTCCGACCATATAAAGTATATATATTCTTGATCAGGGAGAAATTCTAAGACGATATAAGCATGTCCGTCTGTCCGTCTGCCTGTCTGTCTGTCTGTCTGTTGTAATCACGCTACAGCCTTCAATAATGGAGCTATCGTCCCGAAATTTGGCACAGATTAGTTTTTTGTTTGCAGGCAGGTCAAGTTCGAAGATGGGCTATATCGGTCCAAGTTTTGATATAGTCCCCATATAAACCGACCTCCCGATTTGGGGTCTTGGGTCTATCAAAACCGTAGTTTTTACCAGATTTGCCTGAAATTGGAAATCTAGAGGTATTTTGGGACCATAAAGAGGTGTGTCGAAAATGGTCCGTATCGGTCCATGTTTTAGTATAGCCCCCATATAGACCGATCTCCCGATTTTGCTTCTTAGGCGTCTAGAAACAGTATTTTCTATCCGATTTGTCTGAAATTGAAAATCTAGAGATATTTTAAGACCATAAGGAGGTGTGTCGAAAATCGTTCGTATCGGTTCATGTTTTGATATAGCCCCCATATAGACCGATCTCCCGATTTTGCTTCTTGGGCGTCTAGAAACTATATTTACCATCCGATTTGCCTGAAATTGGAAATCTAGAAGTATTTGTGGGACTATAAAGAGGTGTGTCGAAAATGGTCCATATCGGTCCGTGTTTTGGTATAGCCCCCATATAGACCGATCTCCCGATTTTGCTTCTTACGCGTCTAGAAACAGTATTTTCTATCCGATTTGTATGAAATTGAAAATCTAATGGTATTTTGGGACCATAAAGAGGTGTGTTGTAAATGGTCCGCATCGGTCCATGTTTTGATATAGCCCCCATATAAACCAACCTCCGATTTGGAGTCTTGGGCCTATAAAAACCGTAGTTTTTATCCAATTTGCCTGAAATTGAAAATATAGAGGTATTTGAGGACCATAAAAAGGTGTGCCGAAAATGGTTCTCATCGGTCCATGTTTTTGTATAGCCCCTATATAGACCGATATCCCGATTTTGCTTTTAGGGCTTCTAGAAACTATATTTACCATCCGATTTGCCTGAAATTGGAAATCTAGAGGTATTTGAGAAAAATAAAAAGGTGTGCCGAAAATGGTGCTCATCGGTCCATGTTTTGATATAGCCCCCATAGAGACTGATTTCCCGATTTTGCTTCTTGGGCTTCTAGAAACTATATTTTCTATCCGATTTTCCTGAAATTAAAAATGTAGAGTTCTTTTGGGACCATAAAAAGGTGTGCCGAAAATGGTGCCCATCGGTCCATTTTTTGGTATAGCCCCCATACAAACCGATCTCCCATTTTGCTTCTTGGGCTTCTAGAAACTATATTTACCATCCGCTTTGCCTGAAATTCTTGAGCAACAATAAACTGTATTTATTACATGATTTGCCTGAAATTCTATTGGGTCTATAGGGATTTTTAGACCACAAATAAGAGTGCCGAAATTGAAGTATATCGGTCCATTTTTTGGTATAACCCCCATATAGACTGACCTCTCGATTTTTAATTCTTGGGCGTCTAGAGACTATATTTTCTGGCCGATTTGTTTGAAATTGAAAATCTGGAGGTATTTTAAGATCACAAATATGTTAGTAGCAAATGGTGCCTATCGCTCCACGTTTTGGTATAGCCCCATATACACCGATCTCAAACAAAATTGGTTCTCATAAATCTGGTCTTCATAGGTAGAATCTTTAAAGTTTGTCTTCTGGAGCTGGCACGTTTGGGAGAAGATTCGTCATCAAACCCCCTACAATTCTATATATTATCAAGTAACCCACTACGACGAAGAGTTTTCATAGTAAACTATTATACTTGATTCATGGTGGTGGGTATTTAAAATTCGGCCCGGCCGAAGGGGTCACTTTTTTCTGGGTGTATGCTTTGTTTTCGTTAGAGTTGCATACCGGATTTTATCATATCGATCTCACTCGATAAACTCTTACCTTCTTGGTGGGACAATTGGCGAACAAATGATCATCTTGTTTACACAGATGACATCGTTTCGGTTGAGGTCCCAGATGACACTTTGAGGCTATATGATTGGCAAATTCACCACAATTATAGCATCGAACCCGTCGATGGCGTTTCTTAGAGCGGGGACGGAATGTGCTTCCATGACAATCCAAACCTAAAATTATATAGAAAACCGAATACATAAAATCAATTCTACACACAAAAAAAAATTTTTTCTGACTCAATCACGAAATTAATTTATCCAATTAATTTTTTAATTGAAATGTCTTCAATCACAGAAATGATAGTAGCAATTAAAAAATTAATTGACAGTCAATTAAGAAATTAATTGATCCAATTAATAAAATTGATACTATTAATTTGTGTGATTGATTTTTATTTCAATTAAAACATTTGTTGATTCAATTAAATTTTTAATTTAATATTTTTTAAAACTCAAGACTTTAATTGGAAAAATTTTCGTGCAATTTTTTTCTGTGTACTACATCATGTATGTCACACTTCCTCACCTTGTATTCCACTAACTCGAAAGGCTTCTAGTCCTCTATCAGTTAAACGACATTCAAACTCCACCTCCTCTTGTTCACCAAGTGATCGAAATCCAGACATTTGTATAGTGCTCTAAAAATTGAAGGCAAATTAAATAGTTAAAGTATACAAGACAAGGAATATTAAAAGTGCACTGTTTTACCTGGTGTACGAAAACTTCATGGCCCCCATCATTTGGTGTTAGAAAGCCCCATCCTTTGGCCACATTAAACCATTTACATTTTCCATATCGGATGCCTTCTATTTCATGGGGTGCTATGTCTGAAAATAAAAGAAACGGAAACAAAAAATATTTTTTATATGAAAATCCTCAAAAAACTAATTTTGTATATGAAAAACTTATTTTGCTTGTTTATTTATTTATTTGCATATTTATTATAATTAAAAATTACAATAAATAAAAAAATAAAATAATTGATAATGGTTAGTAAATTACAAATATGTATTACAATTTTTTTTTTTACAAATTTTTTATTACTTCTATCTTCTAAATATGTGTCCTGAAGTGAAAATGAGATTAATTCGTGGCCACCCGCAAAAATCCTCGAAAAAATCCCAAATTTGATATGAGAAACTTATCTCCAAATATATATAGAGAGAGAAGATCAATTCGATTTTGATGAAAATGGTATCTTAAAACTTCTTAACATCGTTTTCTAAATTGTGAGTTAGTCCATACGTGGTATATATTAGACAAAAAAGTTATGTATAGGTAAGTCTACAAATAATTACGAATCGATATGGACTTTTTGCACGATACGTAGAGAGCCAGAATTGAAATATGGGGGTCGCTTATGTGGGCGCTATATACATTTATGAACTTGATATGGACGAATTTTTGTGTGATTGGGGATCGATTTATCTGAGGGCTATATATAACTATAGACCGATATGGACCTAGTTAGGCATGGTTGTTAACGGCTCCTCCAAGAGGCTCCAAAACCAAATCTCTGGATCGGTTTATATGGGGGCTATATATGATTATGGACTGATATGGACCACTTTTGGCATAGTTGTTAAATATCATATACTACCACCACGTACCAAATTTCAACCAGATCGGATGAATTTTGCTTCTCCATAAGGCACAGGAGGTCAAATCTGGGGATCGGTTTATATGGGAACTATATATAATTATGGACTGATATGAACCAATTCCTGCATGGTTGTTGAATACAATATACTAACATCACGTACCAAACTTCAACCGAATCGGATGAATTTTGCTTTTCCGAGGGGCTCCGGAGGTCAAATCTGGGGATCGGTTTATATGGGGGCTATAAATAATTATGGACCGATTTCGACCAATTTTTTCATGGGTGTTTGAGGCCATATATTAACACCACGTACCAAATATGAACTGAATCGGATGAATTTTGGTCTTCCAAGAGGCTCCGGAGGTCAAATCTGGAGATCGGTTTATATGGGGGCTATATATAATTATGGACCGATATGGACCAATTTTTGTATGGTCTTTAGAGACCATATACTTATACCATGTACCAAATTTCAGCCGGATCGGATGAAATTTACTTCTCTTAGAGGCTCCGCAAGCAAAATCGGGGATCGGTTTATATGGGGGCTATATATGATTATGGACCGATGTGGACCAATTTTTGTATGGTTGTTAGGGACCATATACTAACACCATGTACCAAATTTCAGCTGGATCGGATGGCACAAGTAGTTCTTATTGATGTGGTATAAGAACTACTTGTGCCAAGTTTCAAGTCGAAAGCTTGTTCCGTTCGGAAGTTTGCGTGATTTCAACAGACGGACGGACGGGCGGACATGCTCAGATCGACTCAGAATATCACCACGACCCAGAATATATATACTTTATGGGGTCTTAGAGCAATATTTCGATGAGTTACAAACGGAATGACAAAGTTAATATACCCCCCATCGTATGGTGGTGGGTATAAAAAAATTGACATTTTCATGTGAATAACTTAGTTTGCTTGTATATCTAAAAATATGGAAATGGGGATAATTCAACACTACTCCCAAAAAAACAAAAATAAAATTTTATATAGACATCCTTAATATCAACAAGTAAGGAAAGTCTAAAGTCGGGCGGGGCCGACTATATTATACCCTGCACCACTTTGTAGATCTAAATTTTCGATACCATATCACATCCGTCAAATGTGTTGGGTGCTATATACATATAAAGGTTTGTCCCAAATACATAAATTTAAATATCACTCGATTTGGACAGAATTTGATAGACTTTACAAAATCTGTAGACTCAAAATTTAAGTTGGCTAATGTACTTGGGTGGAACACAATTTTAGTAAAAAAAATATGGGAAGCATTCAAATCTGAAGCAATTTTAAGGAATCTTCGCAAAAGTTTATTTATGATTTATCGCTCGATATATATGTATTAGAAGTTTAGGAAAATAAGAGCCATTTTTACAACTTTTCGACTAAGCAGTGGCGATTTAACAAGGAAAATGTTGGTATTTTGACCATTTTTGTCGAAATCAGAAAAACAAATTTGGCACACATGACTATATTACTAATTGTACTCCTAGTGCAAAATTTCAACCAAATTGGGCCAAAACTCTGGCTTCTGGGGCCATATAAGTCCATATCGGGCAAAAAATATATATGGAAGCTATATCTAAATCAGAACCGATTTCAATCAAATTTGGCACACATGACTATACTACCAATTGTACTCCTTGTGCAAAATTTCAAGCTAATCGGGATAAAACTCTGGCTTCTGGGTCCATATAAGTGCATATCGGGCGAAAGATATATATGGGAGCTATATCTAAATCTGAATCGATTTCAACCAAATTTGGCAAGCATAGATACAATGCTAAATCTACTCCCTGTGCAAAATTTCAACCAAATTTGGCCAAAACTCTGGCTTTTAGGACCATATTAGTCCATATCGGGCGAAAGATATATATGGGAGCTATATCTAAATCTGAACCGATTTCAATAAAATTTGGCACACTTGACTATAGTACTAATTGTTCTTCTTGTGCAAAATTTTAAGCAAATTAGGGTAAAACTCTGGCTTCTGGGGTCATATAAGTCCATATCGGGCGAAATATATATATGGGAGCTATATCTAAATCTGAACCGATTTCTTCCAAAATCAATAGGGATCTATTCTGAGCCAAAACACATACTTGTGCCAAATTGAAGTCGATTGGACTAAAACTGCGACCTAGACTTTGATTACAAAAATGTGTTCACGGACAGACGGACATCGCTATATCGACTCAGGAGCCCACCCGGAGCATTTTTGCCAAAGACACAATGTGTCTATCTCGTCTCCTAAAATTTCTATGAACATTTTAAAAATCTATATTTTTTTATTTATATTGCTTGTATCTCGTTAAATATTCATCCTAGGGCGAAATGGGGATCAATTCGTGACCACACTCATAAAGGGTGATTCTTTTGAGGTTAGGATTTTCATGCATTAGTATTTGACAGATCACGTGGGATTTCAGACATGGTGTCAAAGAGAAAGATGCTCAGTATGCTTTGACATTTCATCATGAATAGACTTACGATCTGCCACAACGTCGAATTTTCAGTGAATGGGCCCTAGAAAAGTTGGCAGAAAATCCGCTTTTTTATCGACAAATTTTGTTCAGCGATGAGGCTCATTTCTGGTTGAATGGCTACGTAAATAAGCAAAATTGCCGCATTTGGAGTGAAGAGCAACCAGAAGCCGTTCAAGAACTGCCCATGCATCCCGAAAAATGCACTGTTTGGAGTGGTTTGTACGCTGGTGGAATCATTGGACCGTATTTTTTCAAAGATGCTGTTGGACGCAACGTTACGGTGAATGGCGATCGCTATCGTTCGATGCTAACAAACTTTTTGTTGCCAAAAATGGAAGAACTGAACTTGGTTGACATGTGGTTTCAACAAGATGGCGCTACATGCCACACAGCTCGCGATTCTATGGCCATTTTGAGGGAAAACTTCGGAGAACAATTCATCTCAAGAAATGGACCGGTAAGTTGGCCATTATAACTGAAATTTTGTATTAAAAACCCCCAAAATATCGAAATTTTTATATGAAAAACTTATTTGACTTGTATCACCTTAAATAAACATCCTAGAGTGGAAATGAGATTAATTCGTGATCACAAAAAAGAAAAAAAAAGAAAATTCTGAATAAATCGAGAAAATGAGCTTTTTTAGTCCCTGCTAAAACCTCTACTAACATAAACACCTGAATGTAATAGTAGTGTGAAGCAGTGTTGTCCGTAATGGGGATTTTTCGCCAAACTGGGGATATTTTTTCGTGAATGGGGACGAAATTTCTGAGTTGGGGATTTTGTGGGGAATTTTCATAAATTTGGGGTTTTTTTTTTGTTTTAATCGGGGAATTTGTTATACCCTCCACCATAGGATGGGGGTATATTAACTTTGTCATTCCGTTTGTAACACATCGAAATATTGCTCTAAGACCCCATAAAGTATATATATTCTGGGTCGTGGTGAAATTCTGAGTCGATCTGAGCATGTCCGTCCGTCCGTCCGTCTGTTGAAATCACGCTAACTTTCGAACGAAACAAGCTATCGACTTGAAACTTGGCACAAGTAGTTGTTATTGATGTAGGTCGGATGGTATTGCAAATCGGCCATATCGGTCCCCATATAAACGGACCCCCATATTTGGCTTTCAGACCCTCTAAGAGAAGCAAATTTCATCCAATCCGGCTGAAATTTGGTACATGGTGTTAGTATATGGTATCTAACAACCATGCAAAAATTGGTCCACATCGGTCCATAATTATATATAGCCCCCATATAAACCGATCCCCCGATTTGGCTTTCGGAGCCTCTAAGAGAAACAAATTTCATCCGATCCGGCTGAAATTTGATACATGGTGTTCATTTATGGTCTCTAACAACCATGCAAAAATTGGTCGAAATCGGTCCATAATTATATATAGCCCCCATATAAACCGATCCCCCGATTTGGCTTGCGGAGCCTCTAAGAGAAGCAAATTTCACCCGATCCGGCTGAAATTTGGTACATGGTGTTGGTATATGGTCTCTAACAACCATGCAAAAATTGGTCCACATCGGTCCATAATTATATATAGCCCCCATATAAACCGATCCCCAGATTTGACCTCCGGAGCCTCGTGGAAGAGCAAAATTCAACCGATTCGGTTGAAATTTGGTATGTGGTGTTAATATATGGCCTCAAACACCCATGCAAAAATTGGTCGAAATCGGTCCATAATTATATATAGCCCCCATATAAACCGATCCACAGATTTGACCTCCGGAGCCCCTTGGAAGAGCAAAATTCATCCGATTTGGTTGAAATTTGGTACGTGAATTTAGTACATGATATTTAACAACCATGCCAAAAGTGGTCCATATCAGTCCATAATCATATATAGCCCCCATATAAACCGATCCCGAGATTTGGTTTAGGAGCCACTTGGAGGAGCAAATTTCATCCGAGTCAGTTGAAATTTGGTACATTGTGCTAGTATATGGCCGTTAACAACCCTGCCTTACTAGGTCCATATCGGTCTATAGTTATATGTAGCCCTCAGATAAATCGATCCCCAATCACACAAAAATTAGTCCATATCAATAATTGTATATAGCCCCCATATAAGCGACCCCCATATTTCAATTCTGGCTCCCTATGTACCGTGCAAAAGTCCATATTGATTCGTAATTATTTGTAGACTTACCTATACATACCTTTTTTGTCTAATATATACCACGTAAGGACTAACTCATAATTTAGAAAACGATTTAAGATACCACAACCCAAGTAATTCGATTGTGGATGACAGTCTTTTGTAGAAGTTTCTACGCAATCCATGGTGGAGGGTACATAAGATTCGGCCTGGCCGAACTTACGGCCCTTTATACTTGTTGAAATTAACATCAAATTTCTACATTTTTACAAAATAACTCCAGTGGTTCCTCAACATTTAAAAAAGGAAACTATGCTGATCTTTACTACACGGTATTCGAAAAAGTACAAATGGAGCATTTGAACTAGAAACTGACACAGGATTTTATTTCGGGGCCCAAGCTCTTTTTTTTTGAATTTTACTCAGTTTGGCTAAGATATTATTCCACAATTGCAAAATCTTTTCAGACTCGTTGCCCCTGTAATCAGTGTTCAACACTGGACAATATACCCGATAAATACTGAAATGATGAAGATAATTCACCTTAATATTGATCTACCACCACGGTTGTCAGTCGAGCCAAAAATAATCTACCAAAATTGGAAGAAAATTTTACCAAACACAAAAATCTTTTGTTCCCAATTTTTTTTTTCTATATAGAAAATTTTCCAAAATTTTTTTCTATATAGAAAATTTTGTGGAGATTTTTTTTTTCTATATAGGAAATTTTGTCAATCATTTATTTCTATAGACAATTTTGTCAAAATTTTATTTTTATAAAAATTTTTTGTAATAAGTTTATTTCTATAGAAAATTTATGAAGTATCTCTTTGCTGAATCTACAAAAACATCAAAAATTCTACCAATCTACCAAACAATAAGAAAATATTTACCATTTCTGGGAGAATTCTACCAACTGTGGCAATCGTGTCCACCACCCAATTTTACTACTTGAATATTTAGAAGTAAATTTTCGTCCATAAATAACATACAAGATGACCGAACTCCCATTTTCATATCTCCAGAATTTGGAAGACGATCACCGGCCTTTTGGTGTTGTGGTTCGAAATCTTGATATTTTTGCAGCTTACGAGCTGGTTGGACAATATTATTTTTATTTTTTTTTTTTAATTTTTAAATTATTACTGAGTTTCTAATTTATTTTTTTTTTTCTCAAAAAAAAATTTGAAAAATGTATTGAGGATTTTTGTAAAAAATTTTAAATTTAAATTTGGGATTTTTGGCACTGGTGTGAAGTTCACATTCCATTTCGTGATTGGATGAACTGTCTGTCATTGCTTTTGGGTGGGTCGGTCATGTTTGATTGGTTCAATTTCGATTGTGCGGCATGAATGTTTTCATTTTGATTTCTCTTTATTATTTTGTTGATTATCTTATTGTTGTTTTCTTGTTTATATTCGTCTGTTGTTGTTGTTGTTAGATTGTTTGTCACAAACATTCGGGGTGTTAATCCCCATACAGTGGTGTATTTTAAGAGGCCTTATGATCTGCACCATGATCCCATCACCATGGCTCCATCACTACACTCCTGAGTCTAATCGACAGTTGGCTGAGTGGACAGCGACCGGTGAACCGTCTCCGAAGCGTGGAAAGACTCAAAAGTCCGCTGGCAAAGTAATGGCCTCTGTTTGTTGGGATGCGCATGGAATAATTTTTATCGATTATTTTGAGAAGGGAAAATCGCGGCAAAACGGCCCCATATGAAGGAGAAACAAGTATATACAGCAGTAAGTTCAGCCGGGCCGAATCTTAAATACCAACCACCATGAACCAAATATTAGGGTTTCCTTTGAAATTTCAGGAGGGCTTGAGGACTTGAGGACACTTCCCGAAGATAAATTTAAAGATTTCACCTATGAGGACTATATCAGATTCTGGATTTATAAGAACCATTTTTGTTTGAGTTTTAGAGGAATCATTAACATCTCTTGTAAGTGTGCAAGAAAATTATAAAATAACATCTTGATTTGAAATCTTAAATCTGTAGATTTTCACCCGAGAAGTAAAATCTGGAAATTTTACATTGAGTTTCAAGCAATTTTCATGATCAGTGCGCCCTCAAGAAGTGAAGTCGGCATTACCAAATGGATTTCTCTTTATTATTTTGTTGATTATCTTATTGTTGTTTTCTTGTTTATATTCGTCTGTTGTTGTTGTTGTTAGATTGTTTGTCACAAACATTCGGGGTGTTAATCCCAATACAGTGGTGTATTTTAAGAGGCCTTATGATCTGCACCATGATCCCATCACCATGGGCAAGCGAGAAGAAAATTACATGACATCACACGAAGTGAATATATTTGTAAAATTCCTATTTATTCATCTATATAAATTTCAAAAACTTTTTTGTGACGAAAAAGAAAAAGTAACATTATGCTCTCGATATAGGTTTTTCATGATCATATTCCTTCTCTAGATGTACGGACAAAAGTACAAAATTCTACTAACAACGAACGCTGATAAGTCCCCGGTCTGACACATAGATGGCGTCGCTAGTGTGGTTAGGTTAGGTTATGTGGCAGCCCGATGTATCAGGCTCACTTAGACTGTTCAGTCCATTGTGATACCACAGTGGTGAACTTCTCTCTTATCACTGAGTGCTGCCCGATTCCATGTTAAGCTCAATGACAAGGGACCTCCTTTTTATAGCCGAGTCCGAACGGCGTTCCACATTCCAGTGAAACCACTTAGAGAAGCTTTGGAACCCTCAGAAATGTCACCAGCATTACTGAGGTGGGATAATCCACCGCTGAAAAACTTTTTGGTGTTCGGTCGTAGCAGGAATCGAACCCACGACCTTGTGTATGCAAGGCGGGCATGCTAACCATTGCACCACGGTGGCTCGCTAGTATGAAATGCATATTATTTTTTTATAGTACCAACCTTCAAATGATTCGTGTCAAAATTTGACGTCTGTAAGTCAATTAGTTCGTGAGATAGAGCGTCTTTTGTGAAGCAACTTTTGTTATTGTAAAAAAAATGGAAAAAAGGAATTTCGTGTTTTGATAAAATACTGTTTTCTGAAGGGGAAAAATACGGTGGAAGCAAATATTGGCTTGATAATGAGTTTCCGGACTCTGCCCCAGGAAAATAAAATTCAAGCGTGGTGAAATGAGCACGGAGGACAGTGAACGCAGTGGACGCCCGAAAGAAGTGGTTACCGACGAAAACATCAAAAAAATCCACAAAATGATTTTGAACGACGGTAAAATGAAGTTGATCGAGATTGCAGAGACCTTAAAGATATCAAAGGAACGTGTTGGTCATATCATTCATTGATATTTGGATATGCGGAAGCTCTGTGTAAAATGGGTGCCGCGCAAGCTCACATTTGACCAAAAACAACAACAACGTGTTGATGATTCTGAGCGGTGTTTGCAGCTGTTAACTCGTAATACGCCCGAGTTTTTCCGTCGATATGTGACAATGGATGAAACGTGGCTCCATCACTACACTCCTGAGTCCAATCGACAGTTGGCTGAGTGGACAGCGACCGGTGAACCGTCTCCGAAGCGTGGAAAGACTCAAAAGTCCGCTGGCAAAGTAATGGCCTCTGTTTGTTGGGATGCGCATGGAATAATTTTTATCAATTATTTTGAGAAGGAAAAATCGCGGCAAAACGGCCCCATATGAAGAAGAAACAAGTATATACAGCAGTAAGTTCAGCCGGACCGAATCTTAAATACCAACCACCATGAACCAAATATTAGGGTTTCCTTTGAAATTTCAGGAGGGCTTGAGGACTTGAGGATACTTCCCGAAGATAAATTTAAAGATTTCACCTATGAGGACTATATCAGATTCTGGATTTATAAGAACCATTTTTGTTTGAATTTTAGAGGAATCATTAACATATCTTGTAAGTGTGCAAGAAAATTATAAAATAACATCTTGATTTGAAATCTTAAATCTGTAGATTTTCACCCGAGAAGTAAAATCTGGAAATTTTACATTGAGTTTCAAGCAATTTTCATGATCAGTGCGCCCTCAAGAAGTGAAGTCGGCATTACCAAATGGACCGATAAAAACTTAATCCGATACACGTAACACGCCTAAAATACCAGAATATTTACAATTTCAGGCAAATCGGATAAAAACTACGGTTTCTAGAAACCCAAGGAGTTAAATCGGGAGATCGTTCTTATGGGGGCTATACTAAAATATGGACCGATACTCTCCGTTTTCGGCACACCTCTTTATGATCCGAAAATTCTAGATTTCCAATTTCAGGCAAATAGGATAAAAACTTCGGATTCTAGAAGCCCAAGAAGTAAAATCGGGAAATCGGTCTATATGGGTGCTATACCAAAATATGGACCGATACTCACCATTTTCGGCACACCTCTTTATGGTCCTAAAATACCTCTAGATTTCCAATTTCAGACAAATTGCATAAAAACTACGGCTTCTATAAGCCCAAGACCCCAAATCGGGAGGTCGTTTTATATGGGGACCATACCAAAACATGGACCGATACTCACAATTTTTGGCACACGTATTTGTGGTCCTACAATACCTCTAGATTTCCAACTTCAGGTAAATTGAATAAAAACTGCGGTTTCTATAAGCCCAAGAAGTAAAATCGGAAGATCAATCTATACGGGGGCTATACCAAAACATGGACCGATACTCACCATTTTTGGCATACCTCTTTATGGTCAATAAAATACCTCTAGATTTCAAATTTCAGGCAAATTGGATAAAAACTACGATTTCTATAAGCCCAAGACCCCAAATCGGGAGGTCGGTTTATATGGGGACTATATCAAAACCTGGACCGATATAGCCCATCTTCGAACTTGACCTGTCTGCAAGCAAAAGACGAGTTTGTGCAAAATTTCAGCACGATTGCTTCATTATTGAAGACTGTAGCGTGATTACAACAGACAGACAGACAGACGGACATCGTTATATCGTCTTCGAATTTCTCCCTGATCATGAATATATATACTTTATGTAGTCGGAAATCGATATTTCGATGTGTTACAAACGGAATGACAAACTTATTATATCCCCGTCACCATTCTATGGTGGTGGGTATAAAAAGTGTTGTTCCACCAAGACAACGCACCGTGCCACAAGTCATAGGGAACGATGGCAACATTCATGAATTGGGCTTCGAATTGCTTCCCCACCCACCGTATTCTCCAGATCTGGCCCCAGCAACTTTTTCTTGTTCTCACACCTCAAAAGGATGCTCGCAGAGAAAAAAATTGGCTGCAATGAAGAGGTGATCGCCGAAACTGAGGCCAATTTTGAGGCAAAACCGAAGGAGTACTACCAAAATGGTATCAAAAAATTGGAAGGTCGTTATAATCGTTGTATCGCTCTTGAAGAGAACTATGTTGAATAATAAAAACGAGTTTTGACAAAAAACTGTGTTTTTTTTTTGTTAGACCGGGGACTTATCAGCCAACCTGTTATATGCATTACTAATTATGGACCAATATTTACCATCTTAGGTATGAACACTAGACGGAATTTCAAAGGGTTTGGGTTAAAAATAAGCCTTGAGGAGAGCAAAGCAGTGAAATTTGGATATCGGCCCATACGAAATACCGATATCAAATATCCAATTACAGTAGATCGGCTGAAATATGGGCCTTCAGTAAGTTCAAGAAGACAAATCTGGATATCAGAACATATTTGGTCCCCATATAGAATTTTGACAAAATTTTCTATAGAAATAAAATTTTGACAAAATTTTCTGTAGAAATAAATTTTGACAAAATTTTCTGTAGAAATAAATTTTGACAAAATTTTCTATAGAAATAAAATTTTGACAAAATTTTCCATAGAAATAAAATTTTGACAAAATTTTCTATAGAAATAAAATTTTGACAAAATTTTCTATAGAAATGAAATGTTGACAAAATTTTCTATAGAAATAAAATTTTGACACAATTTTCTATAGAAATAAACTTTTGACAAAATTTTCTATAGAAATAAAATTTTGACGAAATTTTATAGAAAAAAAATTTTGACAAAATATATATAGAAATAAAATTGTGTAAAACGAATGGAAAAAGAAGAGGAGGCACGCTCAAAATAAACCCAGCCAACTGAATTCAAATCGATGATTTGACAGTGGCATAGGAAAAGAAATATGTTTGTTTCGAATTTATTTCGGCATAAGCCGGCTATCAATGTAAAACCTTTTTTCGGAGGGTTAAAGTGTGATTTTTGTTGGGTTTAATAAACTGCCTGAATTTATTGTGATAATTGGTTGATAGTTTTGCTGCAAGTAGAGGATGCTGATGAGGAATGTGGTAATTCCGAAACGTGCGTCCATCCAACCATCTTGCAGTCTATAGGGCTTTGCCCAAATAAATTTGACAAACATTCTTTTCCTCTGTTGGTTAAGCTACACTTGTAGTTTAGTCAATGTATGGTTTTAAGCCTCAATAAAAAACAACAAATAAAATTGTAGACAAAATTTTCTATAGAAATAACATTTTGACAATATTTTCTATAGAAATAAAATTTTGACAATTTTTTTTTTAAATAAAATTTTGACAAAATTTTTTATAGAAGCAAAATTTTTACAAAATTTTCTATAGAAATAAAATTTTGACAAAAATTTTTTTAAATAAAATTTTACAAAATTTTTTCAAAACAAAATTTTACAAAATTTTCTAAAAAAATAAAATTTTGACAAAATTTTCTATAGAAATAAAATTTTGACAAAATTTTCTATGGAAATAAAATTTTGGCAAAAGTTACTATAAAAGTAAAATTTTAACAAAATTTTCTATAGAAATCAAATTTTGACAAAATTTTCTGTAGAAATAAAATTTTGACAAAATTTTCTGTAGAAATAAACTTTTGATAACATTTTCTATAGAAATAACATTTTGACAATTTTTTTAAATAAAATTTAACAATAAAATTTTCTACATAAATAAAATTTTGACAAATTTTCTATGGAAATAAAATTTTGTCAAAATTTTCTATGGAAATAAAATTTTGACAAAATTTTCTATGGAAATAAAATTTTGACAAAATTTTTTATAGAAATAAAATTTTACAAAATTTTCTATAAAAATAAAATTTTGACAAAATTTTCTATAGAAATAAAATTTTGCACAAAATTTTCTATAGAAATAAAATCTTGACAAAATTTTCTATAGACATAAAATTTTGACAAAATTTTCTATAAAAAACAAATTGACAGAATTTTGTATAAAAATAAAATCTTGACAATATTTTATATAGAAATAAAATTTTGACAAAATATTCTTTAGAAAAAAATTTTGACAAAATTTTCTATAGAAATAAAATTTTGACAAAATTTTCTACAGAAATAAAATTTTGACAAAAGTTTCTATAGCAATAAAATTTTGACAAAATTTTCTATAGAAATAAAATTTTGACAAATTTTTCTACGGAAATAAAATTTTGAAAAAAAAAAATTACAGAAATAAAATTTTACAAAATTTTACATAAAAATAAAATTTTACAAAATTTTATATAAAAATAAAATTTTGACAAAATTTTCTATAGAAATAAAATTTTGACAAAATTTTCTATAGAAATAAAATTTTGACAAAATTTTCTATGGATATAAAATTTTGACAAAATTTTCTATGGAAATAAAATGTTGACAACATTTTTTATAGAAATGAAATTTTACAAAATTTTCTATAAAAATAAAATTTTGACAATTTTTTTGTTAGATAATATTTTGACAAAATTTTCTATAGAAATAAACTTTTGACAAGATTTTCTATAGAAATCAAATTTTGACAATTTTTTTAAATAAAATTTAACAAATTTTTTTTTTTAAACAAAATTTTCTATAAAAATAAATTTTGACAAAATTTTCTACAGAAATAAAATTTTGACAAAATTTTCTATGGAAATAAAATTTTGACAAAATTTTTTATAGAAATCAAATGTTGACGAAATTTTCTATAGAAATGAAATTTTGACATTTTCTATGGAAATAAAATTTTGACAAAAGTTTCTATGAAAGTAAAATTTTGACAAAATTTTCTACAGAAATAAAATTTTGACAAAAGTTTCTATAGAAATAAAATTTTGACAAAATTTTCTATAGAAATAAAATTTTGACAATTTTTTTTAAATAAAATTTTGACATTTTTTTTTTTAATAAAATTTAACGAAAATTTTTTTAAAATAAAATTTTACAAAATTTTCTATAAAAATAAAATTTTGAGAAAATTTTCTATAGAAATAAAATTTTGAGAAAATTTTCTATAGAAATAAAATTGTGACAACATTTTCTATGGAAATAAAATTTTGACAAAATTTTCTATAGAAATGAAATGTTGACAAAATTTTCTATAGAAATAAAATTTTGACAAAATTTCTATAGAAATAAAATTTTGACAATTTTTTTAAATAAAATTTAACAATAAAATTGTCTACAGAAATAAAATTTTGACAAAATTTTCTATGGAAATAAAATTTTGACAAAATTTTTTATATATAAAATTTTACAAAATTTTCTATAAAAATAAAATTTTGACAAAATTTTCTATAGAAATAAAATTTTACACAAAATTTTCTATAGAAATAAAATCTTGACAATATTTTCTATAGAAATACAATTTTGACAAAATATTCTATAGAAATAAAATTTTAACAAAATTTTTTATAAAAATAAAATGTTTCATTGGATTAAAATTTAAAAAAAAAATTCTATATAAATCAAATATTGACAAAATTTCCTATAGAAATAAAATTTTGATAACATTTTCTTCAGAAATAACATTTTGACAAAAGTTTCTATAGAAATAAAATTTTAACAAAATTCTCAATAATAACTGTGATGGTTGATATAATAAGGAAATCCTTGAGCCTCTAAATAAAGGCCCTCTACAAATTCATTCTGACTACACTGCTGGTATTTATCCAGTTTCCATATTGTGCGTGTGTTGAGTTGTGCGTTTTATACGACGTTATCAAAAATTAAAATTTAATGTTTAGGCAAAACGTCGTAAAAAACCGTGTGAATGGAATGCTTGTTTGTTTAGTTTTTCTCTTGTTTTGCTCTTTTATCTCTGGACGGTGGAGAAATTAAAAATTTTGACCGAAATATTATACGGAGGAAGTTCGTTTGGCTCGTCAACGGAAGAATAGATTTAGTCCTTTATCTTCTTAAACAAAGGATAATATCCTAGAATGAATATACTCTGGTATAGGAGGAAGTTGGCTCTTTTAAAAAAAGAGGAAGCTGATTTCTTGGTCATATTAAGATTGGAAGTGGAAAATGTGTCCTATTAAAGGAATATAATATTGGTTGATATTAACAGGAAAGTTTTTAAAGATATCCTAAAACGATTAACGATTAATTTAATATAAATAGATTTATGGTTCGATTTTACACAGAAAAAAATATGAACAATATTTTTCCAATGAAAAAGTTAAATTAATTCTACAAATAATTCAAGTAAATATTTAATAGGGTAATTACGAATTAAGGTGCTTTTCGTTGTTCGACTCAGTTTTCGAAAAATTGCAAACTTATAGTTTACGAAAAAATTCAGGATTTTAATGGAATTTTAGATTTTTGTGTTGTGAATTAATAAATTAAGCTTCTTTTCGATCTGTTTTTTTTTTTTTATATAAAAATTCCGAGATTTACAGGATTTGGATGGAATGGAAATCACCAATTTATTTCCGCTTCGATCTAGGACCCATACTTTAGGAGATATGAGTGACTAACCAATCAAATGTCACGAAAAGTAATCTGTTCCTGAGTGTGGGTGTGAGTAACAAATTCCGGAAAAAATTCGCTCATGAAAATACACACGCTCACGAACATAATCACGCTCATGAGTTAAATACGTGTACAATTTTAGTCACACCTTTTATGGTGAAGATTTTTATATCGCTCCTGATTTTAATCATGCTCGCGTTTTGCAGGATCAAGTTTACCACTACCACGTAAATTACACAGACAATTCTAGGATTGACTATAAATTTAATAACGTATGTTTCTATTCAAATTCGAGAATACTTTTTATGAGTGCATACACCCTCAAAAAAAATCGCTTCTTTAACATATGTTCCAAACATATTTTGCAGGAAGCACATATATTATTGGATACTGCCGAAACATTAATATGTTTGTTTTATGTGAACATATTATATGTTTGGAAGCATTTTGAGCCCAAAAATATTATATGCTTGGAAGAATTTTTCCCAAATACGATTGTGCTTATTCCCTAACATACTCGTTATTTTCACTTCCACGAAATATATTTGTTCTTGGCACCTTTTTCTGTAATACAAATAATGTTAAAGAAATTATTCACTTTTATAATTTTTTTAAATTTTACCTTTCGCCTGCACGGAGAATCGAACCGAGGACCATACAGTTTGTAAGCCAACACACTATCCACTGGGCTACGTAGCTGTTATGGTCACCAGCAGATAATTATCGTTATAAGTTACATTTATATAGCATAGTTTGCAGCGCCCACGAGCCCATGCAAACATAACATTATTTAACAGAAACATACATTTGTTTGCCACGTGGAGCAGTGGTTAGCATGTCTGCATTGCATGCAAAGGGTCGTGGGTTCAATCCCTGCTCCGACCGAGCACTTTTTTTTTAATTTACACATTTATATTTACACTATATTAAAGTTTTATAATAAAACTTCGAAATGTGGGTTATTAAAGATTTATAGTCAGTAACAGTGCTTGATATAAACGAAATTGACTGATTTTTGGATAAAATATTATTTTTTTATTGCAAAAATAACAAAATAAACAAAACACATGTCCACACATACATAAAATGCTGCTCTCAAGGCGAAAACATATGCTGTTTGTTTTTAAAATGTCTATTCTCTTGGTACCGAATGTCTTTATTCAAATTAAATAATATTTAGACTTAAGCATATCAAATTTTTGGCCTTATCATAAAACAGTTTTCCGAAACAACATACAAGCGGTTTCACAGAAATTGTTCTCTTTTGACTCTTTCGCTGTGTTATGTTGATATCTTTCGTCAACTCTCCCGGTTTCCATCTCTATTTCTTTCTCTATACTCTCTCTGTCGCTTTGAATAAAATATCACAACATATGTATGTTTAGTCGAAATTTGTAAATTTATATATGTTTGCATTCACACATATGATTTTTATGAAACATTCATGCCCCAAACATAATATATTCTAACATATTAACATAGATGTCCCAAACATTTAGTGTTAGTTTAGGAACATTACATGTTTGCACTTAAATATATTGTGTTTTAAAATTGTGCCCGAAACACATTTTGTTTATATCGGAACATATGAAAAACATATTTTTCTAAGAGTGTAGATGCGAATAAGAGTTTCATCCATTACCCGTTATCCATTACCTTCTTCAGGTTCTGCAGAAATTTACGGAGTTTATCAGTATCCCTTCCCGCCTCGTCTTCTTGTCCTGCATTTGAGTTTGTCAGTATCTATTCCAGAAATGGATATTAAGAATTTAGTTTTTACTTTGAAGTATAATTTGAATTTTTAAACTGGCATTTGTTTGTACGTGAATAGCTTTGTGTTAATATAACGCGAAAAGAGAAATCTGTAACCTAATTTTAATTGTATTGATCCTAGATTTAAAGCCACATAGGTCGCTAAAAAATCTGTCAAAATTTTCTATAGAAATAAAGTTTTGTCAAAAATTTTTATACCCTGCGCCACACTGTGGAACAGGGTATTATAAGTTAGTGCATATGTTTGTAACACCCAGAAGGAGACGAGATAGACACATGGTGTCTTTGGCAATAATGCTCAGGGTGGGTCCCTGAGTCGATATAACCATGTCCGTCTGTCTATGAACACATTTTTGTGATCAAAGTCTAGGTCGCAATTTAAGTCCAATCGCCTTCAAATTTGGCACATGTTCCTAATTTGGGTCAGAATAGAACCCTATTGATTTTGGAAGAAATCGGTTCAGATTTAAATATAGCTCCCATATATATCTTTCGCCCGATATGCACTAATATGGACCCAGCAGCCAGAGTTTTATACCGATTTGCTTGAAACTTTGTACAAACATAACACTTAGTCGTATAGTCAAGTGTGCAAAATTTGATTGAAATCGGTTCAGATTTAGATATAGTTCCCATATTTATTTTTCGCCCGATATGGACTAATATGGCCCCAGAAGCCAGCTTTTTGGCCGAATTTGGTTGAAATTTTGCACAGGGAGTAGATTTAGCGTTGTAGCTATGCGTGCCAAAGTTGAAATCGATTCAGATTTAGATATAGCTCCCATATATATCTTTCGCTCGATATGCACTTATATGGACCCAGAAGCCAGAGTTTTATCCCGATTAGCTTGAAATTTTGCACAATGATTACAATTGGTAGTATAGTCATGTGTGCCAAATTTGAAATCGGTTCAGATTTAGATATAGCTTCCATATATATTTTTCGCACGATATGGACTTATATGGCCCCATAAGCCAGAGTTTTGGCCCAATTTGGTTGAAATTTTGCACTAGGAGTACAATTAGTAACATAGTCATGTGTGCCAAATGTGATTGACATCGGTTCAGATTTAGATATAGCTCTCATATATATGTTTTTCTGATTTCGACAAAAATGGTCAAAATACCAACATTTTCCTTGTTAAATCGCCACTGGTTAGTCGAAAAGTTGTAAAAATGACTCTAATTTTCCTAAACTTCTAATACATATATATCGAGCGATAAATCATAAATAAACTTTTGCGAAGTTTCCTTAAAATTGCTTCAGATTTAAATTTTTCCCATATTTATACCCTTCACCACTACTGTGGTACAGGGTATAATAAGTTTGTGCATTTGTATGTAACGCCAAGAAGGAAAAGTCTGAGACCCATCGTTTAGTATACCGATCGTCTTAGAATTAAATTCTGAGTCGATTTAGCGATGTCCGTCTGTCTGTCTGTCCGTCTGTCTGTCTGTTGATGTATTTTTGTGTGCAAAGTACAGCTCGCAGTTTTAGTCCGATTGTCCTAAAATTTGGTATAGGGTCCTGTTTCGGCTCAAAGACGATCCCTATTAATTTTGGAAAAAATCGGTTCAGATTTAGATATAGCTGCCATATATATTTTTCACCGATCTGGTCATAATTGGCGTGTATATCAACCGATCTTCCTCAAATTCCGTACATCCGAATATTTTATGAGTCTCGCAAAACTTGCAAAATATCAGCCAAATCGGTTCAGATTTAGATATAGCTCCCATATATAGCTTTCGCCCGATTTACACTCATTTGCCCACAGAGGCCAAGTTTTTGCTCCGATTTAGTTGAAATTTTGCACAGGGAGTAGAATTAGCATTATAGCTATGCGTGCCAAATTTGGTTGAAAGCGGTTCAGATTTAGATATATCTCCCATATATAGCTTTCGCCCGATTTACACTCATATGACCACAGAGGCCAATTTTTAACTCCGATTTAGTTGAAATTTTGCACAGGGAGTAGAATTAGCATTGTTGCTATGCGTGCCAAAGTTGGTTGACATCGGTTCAGATTTAGATATATCTCTCATATATAGCTTTCGCCCGATTTACACTCATATGACCACAGAGGCCAATTTTTAACTCCGATTTAGTTGAAATTTTGCACAGGGAGTAGAATTAGCATTGTAGCTATGCGTGCCAAATTTGGTTGACATCGGTTCAGATTTAGATTTAGCTCCCATATATATGTTTTTCTGATTTCGACCAACATTTTCCTTGTAAAATCGCCACTGCTTAGTCGAAAAGTTGTAAAAATGACTCTAATTTTTCTAAACTTCTAATACATATATATCGAGCGATAAATGATTAATAAACTTTAGCGAAGTTTCCTTAAAATTGATTCAGATTTAAATGTTTCCCATATTTTTTTTACTAAAATTGTGTTCCACCCTAGTGCATTAGCCATCTTAAATGTTGAGTCTATAGATTTTGTAGAAGTCGATCAAATTCTGTCCAAATCGAGTGATATTTAAATGTATGTATTTGGGACAAACCTTTATATATAGCCCCCAACACATTTGACGGATGTGATATGGTATCGAAAATTTAGATCTACAAAGTGGTGCAGGGTATAATATAGTCGGCCCCGCCCGACTTTAGACTTTCCTTACTTGTTTTTTACTAACATTGTGTTCCACCCTAGTGTATTAGCCGACTTAAATTTTAAGTCTATAGATTTTGTAGAAGTCTATCAAATTCTGTCCAGATCGAGTGATATTTAAATGTGTGTATTTGGACAAACCTTTATATATAGCACCCAACACATTTGACGGATGTGATATGGTATCGAAAATTTAGATCTACAAAGTGGTGCAGGGTATAATATAGTCGGCCCCGCCCGACTTTAGGCTTTCCTTACTTGTTATAGAAATAAAATTTTGACTAAATTTTCTATAGATATAAAATTTTACAAAGTGGTGCAGGGTATAATATAGTCGGCCCCGCCCGACTTTAGACTTTCCTTACTTGTTATAGAAATAAAATTTTGACAAAATTTTCTATAGAAAAATAAAATTCTGACAAAATTTTCCATAGAAATAAAATTTTTAACAAATTTTCTATAGAATTTTTTTTTTTTGTTTGGTAGAATTTTCTCCAAATTTTGGTAGATTATTTATGGCTCGAAATAATAGTGTTCGTTGATATATCAAATGAGAAAATTCCAAATTTCTTGTAATATTAATAAAGTAGGCTAGAGTATCGATACAAATATGGTCAGTCATATATCACATATCCTAATCGATTCAAACAACGATTCTTTTGAAAATACTCACCTTCGGGACGCAGCTTAGAGCCACATTGAATTTGAGGATTACTATTATCCAATTGTAAATCTCGATTGGCTTCGGAGGATGTTTCACATTGTGACTCTGGATTGGCTATGGAGTTTTCACTGTTTTCCGAATCACAAGTTGTATTCAAGCTATGCAGTGTAGTAGTATCTGCCATTTTTTTTTATCTTTTTCAAACACTTTATTATTTTTGATTTCAAATAAATATCTTATACAATTTCTTTATCTTGGCTTATTAGTTAAATTTCTTATAAACTTCCTTTCTTTGGTTAAAAACAAAAAACAGAATTCCCACAAACATTTTTTCATTCATTCAAAAATCCATCTTTTGCGTTTTATGTCTGTCTCTGTCTCACTGTCTCTCTTCGTTCACTCGTCTCTAGGTTTGCTCTATTATCCGCTTCTTTTCCAAATGCAAACGCATGTTACACTCACAACGCACACAACAAACACACTGATGTTTGCTTGCGTTTAACTATTTCTAAGAACCCCAAAAAAAAAAAACAAATAACAAAAATATTTTCAATAGGAAACTATTCTGCTACTGCTGCTGCTGCTGCTGCGCTGTCCTCATTAGATGTGGCAGCAATAACAACAATGTCACGCAGGCAGGCTGTATTAACAATGAAAACATCAACATTTTATCAATACGCAGTTTACCGAGTAGTAGACCATTTGTTGTCCGTCCATCTGCTTGCTGGCACGCACACACACGCTCACCGTAGTAAGGAACCCGAAATTAGAATCTATGGCAATTCCTAAGTCGAGGCAACATTGAACCACCAACAACCATGTGTTTTTTTGTTGTTGTTGTTTTTTGGTTTTTGAAACAGGCTGCGTTCTTGGTTCCCAGTCAGTCATTCATTCATACTTCAAACGCATTTGTGATACCGTTGGCGTCCATTCTTTTTTGTTTTCTTCAATCGATGATTAAGAGTATCGGTTGAAGAAAAAACTTTGGTCCCATACACAATATCTTCGATTGATCTTTACTGATTGATGTTGGTGTTTTTTTATTTTTGGTTGCTTGTGGTGGATATGAATGACTGTAGCCGAGGCGACAACCAACATACGTTCAAATTATACCCGAAATCTCTTAATACTACGTTCACACTAGACATGAAATCATTATTTATAGTTCCAAAACCTTTCAAGTCATAGACCAATTAAAATAGAGACATACCTTGATAATTCACCATGGTTTTGTTTATTTGCAGAGCGCAGTCATTCCACTCAATTGCGCAGTCAAGTGACGCAATTTCTTTTTGGAAAACGAGAATTACCGTACAAATCAGCCAATTTGCATTACAAAAAAGGTGTCGATGGATAGAATTTTATATGCTTTTTCAATATTTGGTGTTTCCTCAAGAGAACAAAGGAAAGAAAACACAAATAAAGCCAAATTAAAAAATCACTCATTTGCAGACGAAAAAGAGCCATCTACGGTGTGCAGACAAACTACAGCGCTGTGAATTCACTTTCGTTGTCTATACCTTCCTTGGTCTATGTTTCAAGTATTCAAGCAGCTGTTTATAAACAGAAATCGTAAAAATTGGAACATTTTTGTAGTATGCTATAGAAAATGTTGTCCAAATTTTGTCAAAATTTTATTTCTATAGAAAATTTGCTCACAATTTTATTTCTATAGAAAATTTTATAAAAATTTTATTTCTATAGAAAATTTTGTCAAAGTATTATTTCTATGGAAAATTTTGTCAAAATTTCATTGCAATGGAAAATTTTGTCAAAATTTTATTTCTATAGAAAATTTTGTCAGAATTTTATTTCAATAGAAAATTTTGTAAAAATTTAATTTCCATAGAAAATTTGTCAAACAATTATTTCTATGGAAAATTTTGTCCAAAAATTTATTTCTATATACAATTTCTGTCAAGATATAGAACATTTTGTGAAGATTTTATTTCGATAGAAAATTTTATCCAAATTTTGTCAAAATTTTATTTCTATAGAAAATTTGCTCAAAATTTGATTCCTATAGACAATTTTGTCAAAATTTTATTTCTATGGAAAATTTTGTCAAAATTTTATTTCTATAGTCAAAATATAGAAAATTTTGTCAAAGTTTTATTTCTATAGAAAATTTTGTCAAAATTTTATTTCTATAAAAAATGTTGTCAAATTTTTTTTTCTATAGAAAATTTTGTCAAAATTTTATTTCTATAGAAAATTTTGTCAAAATGTTATTTCTATAGAAAATTTCTGTCAAAATATAGAACGTTTTGTCAAAATATTATTCCTATACAATTTTTTTTTTTAATTTTATTTCTATACAAAATTTTTTAAAAATTTTATTTCTGTAGAAAATTTTGTCAAAATTTTATTTCTATGGAAAATGTTGTCAAAATTTTATTGCTATGGAAAATTTTGTCAAAATTTTATTTCCATAGAAATTTTGTCAAAAATTGATGCCTCTGGAAAATTTTGTCAAAAATTTATGTCTATGGAAAATTTTGTCAAAATTTTATGTCTATGGAAAATTTTGTCAAAATTTTATTTCTGTAGATAATTTCTGTCAAAATATAGCGCATTTTGTCAAAATTTTATTTCTATAGAAAATTTTGTCAAAATTTTATTTCTATAGAAAATTGTGTCAAAATTTTATTTCTATAGAAAATTTGTTCAAAATTTTATTCCTATACAACATTTTGTAAAAATTTTATTTCTATAGAAAATTTTGTCAAAATTTTATTTCAATGGAAAATTTTATCAAAATTTTATTGCTATGGAAAATTTTGTCATAATTTTATTTCTATAGAAAATTTTGTCAGAATTTTATTTCTATAGAAAATTTCTGTCAAAATATAGAAAATTTTGTCAAGCTTTTATTTCTATAGAAAAGTTTGTCAGAATTTTATTTCTATAGAAAATTTCTGTCAAAATATAGAAAATTTTGTCAAGCTTTTATTTCTATAGAAAAGTTTGTCAAAATTTTATTTCTATAGAAAATTTGTCAAAAATTTATTTCTATGGAAAATTTTTCCAAAAATTTATTTCTATGAAAAATTTTGTCCAAAAATTTATTTCTATAGAAAATTTTGTCAAAATTTTATTTCTATAGAAAATTTTGTCAACATTTTATTTCTATGGAAAATTTTGTCAACATTTTATTTCTATGGAAAATTTTGTCAAAATTTTATTTCTATAGAAAATTTTGTCAAAATTTTATTTCTATAGAAGATTTTGTCAAAATTTTATTTCTAGAGAAAATTTTGTCAAAATTGTATGTCTATAGAAAATTTTGTCAACATTTTATTTCTATAGAAAATTTTGTCAACATTTTATTTCTATAGAAAATTTTGTCAACATTTTATTTCTATAGAAAATGGTGTCCAAATTTTATTTCTATAGACAATTTTGTCAAAACTTTATTTCTATAGAAAATTTGCTTAAAACTTTATTCCTATACAACATTTTTTAAAAATGTTATTTCTATACATAATTTTGTAAAATTTTTATTTCTATAGAACATTTTGTCAAAATTTTATTTCTATGGAAAAATTTATCAAAATTTTATTGCTATGGAAATTTTTGTCAAAATTTTATTTCTATAGAAAGTTTTGTCAAAATTTTATTTCTATAGAAAATTTTGTCAGAATTTTATTTCTATAGAAAATTTTGTCAAAATTTTATTTCCATAGAAATTTTGTCAAAAATTGATGTCTATGGAAAATTTTGTCAAAATTTTATTTCTATGGAAAAATTTATCAAAATTTTATTACTATGGAAATTTTTGTCAAAATTTTATTTCTATAGAAAATTTTGTCAAAATTTTAGTTCTATAGAAAATTTTGTCAAAATTTTATTTCTATAGAAAATTTTGTCACAATTTTATTTCCATAGAAATTTTGTCAAAAATTTATGTCTATGGAAAATTTTGTCAAAAATTTATGTCTATGGAAAATTTTGTCAAAATTTTATTTCTATGGAAAAATTTATCAAAATTTTATTGCTATGGAAATTTTTGTCAAAATTTGTTTCTATAGAAAATTTTGTCACAATTTTAGTTCTATAGAAAATTTTGTCAAAATTTTATTTCTATAGAAAATTTTGTCAAAATTTTATTTCCATAGAAATTTTGTCAAAAATTTATGTCTATGGAAAATTTTGTCAAAATTTTATTTCTATGGAAAAATTTATCAAAATTTTATTGCTATGGAATTTTTTGTCAAAATTTTATTTCTATAGAAAATTTTGTCAAAATTTTATTTCTATAGAAAATTTTGTCAAAATTTTATTTCCATAGAAATTTTGTCAAAATTTTATTTCCATAGAAATTTTGTCAAAAATTTATGTCTATGGAAAATTTTGTCAAAATTTTATTTCTATGGAAAAATTTATCAAAATTTTATTGCTATGGAAATTTTTGTCAAAATTTTATTTATTGTCAGAATTTTATTTCTATAGAAAATTTTGTAAAAATTTTATTTCTATAGAAAATTTCTGTCAATATTTTAATTTCTAGAGCTAATTTGTCAAGTACATCTTAGTTGAAGAGAAATATTGTGCATGCCACAATGAAATCCCGGGAAATAACACGAGAACACAAAACGTGAATATATTTCACAGATTGCCGTTGAGCAATGAAGGCAATAGCAGACATTACGAATCGATCGTAAACCGTATTGAAATGCAAACGGATGATCAAGGAATACTCAGAATATGGCCGGACACGCATCATATGGATGCCGGGACATGCCACAATAAAAGAAGACGTCATAAAGGCAAAAAACAAATACACTTTTTCACCTACCCCATAGATATTTGAATGCCAGTAGTTTAATTTATCGGTAATGGTTTGTGTTGTCGGTACAGTAATCCCTCGATTTACGTCGTGATTGGTTCCCGAATTTGACGACGTTAATCGAAACGACGTAAACCGAATTAAAAATTGCTCATACTTACACATAAGTGCATTGTATGCATGGCGTGTACATAATAAAAACTTTAACAATAAAGGTAATTCAGTCTTTTATTCATTCATATTCAGAATTTGACGAATTTTCGGTAAGAATTTCAGAAATAAATGTTTCGACGTCATTATCGTTGGTACTTACTTCACTTATGAAAGGAGTTTCTGATAAAGTTGGCAAAAAACTTGTCGACTTAAATCGAAGTTGGATGGAACAAAACATTTGACGACGTAAATCGAAACAACGTAAACCGAGGCGACGTAAATCGAGGGATTGCTGTATTCCGTTAACTATTATTCCACATATAGATGTCACTGTCATCAGCTAATTTGTGTATATAGATGTCAGTAGCATGCAGGCGGTTATGCTTAAAGGGAACCGTTAGTAGGTCAAATATAGATGTCGCCCATTGTTTATAGCAATTGTTGCCACTGTATATAGAAATTAAAGTCACTACTAGATGTCGGAACGGGTGGATATCGGCGCTTCACTCGTAATATGGTATAACTGATTACTGCAGACATCAAATATAGATGTCACCCATGTCATTGTGCTAATTGGCAGTACTGTGAGTTGATAAAGTTTGATATCTTTCTAAACATATGGCGAGAAAGGATTCTTCACCAATTGAAAAAAATGACCATTGAGCTGTTTGTGAACAAACAAATTCCAATCTGTTAGCTTTTAGTGCCAAGGGCATATTGGAAAGAGGTTTGGCACTAAAAAATACCATAGTGTCGATCATATCAAGACCGCCGTCGCCGGGAATGAGCCCAAATATCACAGAGCACATGATGGCCGACAGTTTGAGGGCCACGAGCCAAAGGTAGTCAATTCAAACAAATCTAAACTGATTCTAATGTTTGATATCGGTTGTTTTGATTTCGAACAGTAAAATTAAAAAATAAAATTAACAAGTATATACGGCCGTAAGTTTGGCCAGGCAAAATCTTATGTACCCTCCACCACGGATTGCGTAGAAACTTCTACTAAAGACTGTCATCCACAATCAAATTACTTGGGTTGCGGTAACACTTGCCGATGGCAAGGTATCTTAAAACTCTTTAACATCGTTAATTTAATTCAGTTCTTCTATGGAAGTCTACAAATAATTACCAACCGATATGAACTTTTCGCGGTAATTAGAGAGCCAGAATTAAAATATGGGGTTCGCTTTATATGGGGGCTATATACAATTATGAACACGGTTGCCACAGTTTTCTACCACAGAATTCTACCAGAAATGACAAATTTTTTGCTGTTTGGTAGATTGGTCGAATTCTTTGTGTTTTGGTAGAATTTGAACAAGTAAGGAAAGTCTAAAGTCGGGCGGGGCCGACTATATTATACCCTGCACCACTTTGTAGATCTAAATTTTCGATACCATATCACATACGTCAAATATGTTGAGGGCTATATATAAAGGTTTGTCCCAAATACATACATTTAAATATAACTCGATCTGGACAGAATTTAATAGATTTCTACAAAATCTATAGACTTAAAATTTAAGTCGGCTAATGCACTAGGGTGGAACACAATGTTAGTAAAAAATATGGGAAATATTTAAATCTGAAGCAATTTTTAGGAAACTTCGCAAAAGTTTATTTATGATTTATCGCTCGATATATATGTATTAGAAGTTTAGGAAAATTAGAGGTATTTTTACACCTTTTTGACTAATCAGTGGCGATTTTACAAGGAAAACGTTGGTATTTTAACCATTTTTGTCGAAATCGGAAAAACATATATGTGGGAGCTATATCTAAATCTGAACCGTTTTCAACCAAATTTGGCACGCATAGCAACAATGCTAATTCTACTCCCTGTGCAAAATTTCAACTAAATCGGAGTTAAAAATTGGCCTCTGTGGTCATATGAGTGTAAATCGGGCGAAAGCTATATATGGGAGATATATCTAAATCTGAACCGTTTTCAACCAAATTTGGCACGCATAGCAACAATGCTAATTCTACTCTCTGTGCAAAATTTCAACTAAATCGGAGTTAAAAATTGGCCTCTGTGGTCATATGAGTGTAAATCGGGCGAAAGCTATATATGGGAGATATATCTAAATCTGAACCGATTTCAATAAAATTTGGCACACTTGACTACACTACTAATTGTACTCCTAGTGCAAAATTTTAACCAAATTGGTGTAAAACTCTGGCTTCTGGGACCGTATTAGTCGACTCAGGAGCTCAGCCTGAGCATTTTTGCCAAAGACACCATATGTCTATCTATCTCGCCTCCTTCTGGGTGTTGCAAACATATGCACTAACTTATAATACCCTGTTCCACAGTGTGGCGCAGGGTATAAAAATATATCTCTTCAACTAAGAGGTACTCCATAAATTTTCTATAGGAAAAATTTTGACAACATTTTCTATAAAAATAAAATTTTGACAAAATTTTCTATAAAAGTAAAATTTTGATAAAATTTTCTATAAAAATAAAATTTTGACAAAATTTTCTATAGCAAATAAAATTTTGAGAAATTTTTCTATAGAAATAAAATTTTGACAAAATTATTTATAGAAATGAAATTTTGACAAAATTTTCTATAGAAATAAAATTTTGACAAAATTTTCTATGGAAATAAAATTTTGACAAAATTTTCTATAGAAATAAAATTTTGAGAAAATTTTCTATAGAAATAAATTTTTGAAAAAAATTTCTATAGAAATAAAATTTTGACAAAATTTTCTAGAGAAATTAAATTTTGACAAAATTTTCTAGAGAAATAAAATTTTGGCGAAATGTTCTATAGAAATAAAATTTTGATAAAATTTTTTATAGAAATGAAATTTTGACAAAATTTTCTATAGAAATAAAATTGTGACAAAATTTTCTATAGAAATAAAATTTTGACAAAATTTTCTATAGAAATAAAATTTTGACAAAATTTTCTATAGAAATAAAATGTTGACAAAATTTTCTATAGAAATAAAATTTTGACAAAATTTTCTATAGAAATAAAATTATGACAAAATTTTCTATAGAAATAAAGTTTTGACAAAATTTTCTATAGAAATAAAATTTTGACAAAATTTGCTATAGAAATAAAATTTTGACAAAATTCCTATGGAAATAGTTAGAAATTGTAATTAGAAATTGGAAGCGAAATAGAATTTCAAACTAATTTTTTGTGATCAAAATATGTTATTTCTGAGATATATATATATATATATATATATATATATATATATATATATATATATATATATATATATATATATATATATATATATATATATATATATATATATATATATATATATATAAAGGGTGATTCTTTTGAGGTTAGGATTTTCATGCATTAGTATTTGACAGATCACGTGGGATTTCAGACATGGTGTCAAAGAGAAAGATGCTCAGTATGCTTTGACATTTCATCATGAATAGACTTACGATCTGCCACAACGTCGAATTTTCAGTGAATGGGCCCTAGAAAAGTTGGCAGAAAATCCGCTTTTTTATCGACAAATTTTGTTCAGCGATGAGGCTCATTTCTGGTTGAATGGCTACGTAAATAAGCAAAATTGCCGCATTTGGAGTGAAGAGCAACCAGAAGCCGTTCAAGAACTGCCCATGCATCCCGAAAAATGCACTGTTTGGTGTGGTTTGTACGCTGGTGGAATCATTGGACCGTATTTTTTCAAAGATGCTGTTGGACGCAACGTTACGGTGAATGGCGATCGCTATCGTTCGATGCTAACAAACTTTTTGTTGCCAAAAATGGAAGAACTGAACTTGGTTGACATGTGGTTTCAACAAGATGGCGCTACATGCCACACAGCTCGCGATTCTATGGCCATTTTGAGGGAAAACTTCGGAGAACAATTCATCTCAAGAAATGGACCGGTAAGTTGGCCACCAAGATCATGCGATTTGACGCCTTTAGACTATTTTTTGTGGGGCTACGTCAAGTCTAAAGTCTACAGAAATAAGCCAGCAACTATTCCAGCTTTGGAAGACAACATTTCCGAAGAAATTCGGGCTATTCCGGCCGAAATGCTCGAAAAAGTTGCCCAAAATTGGACTTTCCGAATGGACCACCTAAGACGCAGCCGCGGTCAACATTTAAATGAAATTATCTTCAAAAAGTAAATGTCATGGACCAATCTAACGTTTCAAATAAAGAACCGATGAGATTTTGCAAATTTTATGCGTTTTTTTTAAAAAAAAAAGTTATCAAGCTCTTAACAAATCACCCTTTATATATATATATATATATATATATATATATATATATATATATATATATATATATATATATATATATATATATATATATATATATATATATATATATATATATATATATATATATATATATATATATATATATATATATATATATATATATATATATATATATATATATATATATATATATATATATATATATATATATATTGTTTTTGTGTGTTAAAATATATGTGTAAAAATATATTATGTATCCAAGTGTTTTTTTTTTGTTTTCCCCGTCTTCGGATTCAGAGGATGAGTACAAAGTGGCATTAATAAGGAAAAATATTCGTGACAAAAGCAGTCCTTTAGCATTGCCTGAAGTAGAGTAAGTGATTCTATTTGAAGTGAGTGCTTTTAACTAATTGTGTTTTTAACATCCATAGATTTAAAAGACTTTTTCGTCTGTCAAAAGAAGCTTTTAAATATGTTCTTGAAAAAAAAAAAGTTTTTTTGTGATGCGGCTACTGAGACATTCCTTTCTTTGATCCGTTTCCCTAAATGCAAGTAATATTATATTTTCTTAAATGTATTTTGCCAAAATAGAATAATACTTACATTTTCACCAACTTGCTTCTTTTTGTTTACCTTTTTTCTGCTCAAAAATCACTACATACTTCGTTTTCGTGGTCAACTTCGAGTAGAAACAGTTCGATAACGACTGCGGTGATTCGCGTAAGCCACATTACGATGACGAAGAACTCGATTTCGACTGCGGTGATTTGACCCCTGATATGGACCAATTTTTCCATGGTTGTTAAGGGCCATATATAAACACCACGTACTAAATTTCAACCGGATCGGATGAAATTTGCTTCTCTAAGAGACTCCGCAAACCAAATCTGGGGGTCGGTTTATATGGGGGCTATACGTAAAAGTGGTCCGATTTGGCCCATTTGCAATACCATCCGACCTACATCAATAACAACTACTTGTGCCAAGTTTCAACTCGATAGCTTATTTCGTTCGGAAGTTAGCGTGATTTCAGCAGACGGACGGACAGACTTGGCTAGATCGACTCAGAATTTCACCACGACCCAGAATGTATATTTTATGGGGTCTTGAGCAATATTTCGACGTGTCACGTGTAACTTTTTATACCCTCCTATGGTGGGGGTATCCACTTTGAGGAGATACCGATAAAATTCCACCCATCTAAAGGTAATAAAACTATATATTTTTTTATATTTTTCTTTAATATTTTTATTGCTGGTAAGCTTCTTTGACTGATTATTCTTTCAAAGTACAAAAGAGCTGTTATCATTTAAATTATATTATTGTATTATTTTATGGTAAAAATAAAAATAAAAATCGCTTTTATTAATTTGTTCACATAAATTTTATTATTATTAATTGGTGATATGGTATACATTAACATAAATTGCAAATATGAGGAGGGGTACGAACAAAAAAAAATCCGAATCTCTATTGTATTTTGTTATTAAAATAATATTTTAAAAAATTAGTTGAAAATTTCTAATTTGAAATATCCCAAATATAAATTGTGGATTAATATGAATACCAATATTTCCCATTATTTGAATATACAATTTTGTTAAGCAAATAATAAAATGTTTATAAATTATTTGAAATTGGTATATGTAAGTGTATGATTGCATTTATCTGTATTGTATTTTAATGAATTATATATAAGGATTAAAGTGATAGTTTTTTTTATTAAATTATTGCAATAATTATTATTTATTATGTTCATATGTATGGATGTCGATGTACAGATTATTTTCATGATTTTTTTTTTTATAAATACCCAGAAGTATTAAAAACAATAGAGTATAAGAAAATTGCTAAAAAAAATTGAATATTTTTTTTAAATATAATTATGATCACTAATTTTTATAAATGAGAAAAATTATGTGAAATAAATTATTCTATAAATTCGAATTCTTATGGTTTAATCGACTATATGCGGAAAATAGGAAACGATTTATTAGATCATATGAAGTCATACAAAAATTCCATTTTTATGATTAAGAACTTTGAAGGAAGAGTTGTATTTTCGGAGGAATAAAATTTTAGACAAACAATGTTGTTTTTTAAAAGGAAATTAATGTGCGTTAATTTGCCCTTTTGTAAGGAAACATTTTCCATAGAACTAAAATTTTGTCAAAATTTTCTATAGAAATAAAATTTCAACAAAATTTTCTATAGAAATAAAATTTTGACAAAATTTTCTATAGAAATAAAATTTTGACAAAATTTTCTATAGAAATAAAATTTTGACAAAATTTTCTATAGAAATAAAATTTCAAAAAATTTTCTATAGAAATAAAATTCTGACAAAATTTTGTATAGAAATTAAATTTCAACAAAATTTTCTATAGAAATAACATTTTCGTCTTGTTTGTTATTGTTGGTTTCTCTTCAATAATTTTTGTTTTTTTTGATCTCAGCTGAAAACCATGCATTGTCTAAACTACAAGTGTAGCTTAACCAACAGAGGAAAAGTATGCTTGTCAAATTTATTTGGACAAAGCCCTATAGATTGCAAGATGGTTGGATGTACAACTGTTTCGGAATTACCACATTTCTCATCAGCATCCTCTACTTGCAGCAAAACTATCAACCAATTATCAGAATAAATTCGGGTAATTCACTCAACCCAAAGTGAACTACACTTGAACCTTCCGAAAAAAGGTTTGATAGTCGGCTACTGCCTAAACAAATTTGCAAGCATATCTCTTTTCCTTTGCCAAACTCAAATCATCGATTTGAAATTTTGTCAAAATTTTCCGTAGAAATAAAATTTTGTCAAAATTTTCTATAGAAATAAAATTTCGACAACATTTTCTATAGAAATAAAATTTCGACAAAATTTTCTATAAAAATAAAATTGTGTCAAAATTTTCTATAGAAATAAAGTTTTGACAACATTTTCTATAGAAATAAAATTTGGACAAAATTTTCTATAGAAATAAAATTTGGACACAATTTTCTATAAAAATAAAATTGTGTCAAAATTTTCTATAGAAATAAAATTTCAACAAAATTTTCTATAGAAATACAATTTTTAAAAAATTTCCTATAGAAATAACATTTCGACAAAATTTTCTATGGAAATAAAATTTTGTCAAAATTTTCAGAGAAATAAAATTGTGTCAAAATTTTCTATAGAAATTAAATTTTAATAAAATTAAATTTCAACAAAATTGTCTATAGAAATAAAATTTTGTCAAAATTTTCTATAGAAATAAAATTTTGTGAACACTTTCTATAGAAATAAAATTTTTACAAAATTTCCTATAGAAATAAAATTTTTACAAAATTTTCTATAGAAATAAAATTTCGACAAAATTTTCTATGGAAATAGAATTTTGTCAAAATTTTGTATAGAAATAAAATTTTGTCAGAATTTCCTATAGAAATAAAATTTGGACAAAATTTTCTATAGAAATAAAATTTTGTCAAAATTTTCTATAGAAATAAAATTTTGTCCAAATTTTCTGTAGAAATAAAATTTTGTCAGAATTTTCTATAGAAATAAAATTTCGTCAAAATTTTCTATAGAAATAAAATTTCGTCAAAATTTTCAGAGAAATAAAATTTTGTCAAAATTTTCTATAGAAATTAAATTTCAACAAAATTGTCTATAGAAATAAAATGTTGTTACAATTTTCTATAGAAATAAAATTTTGTCGAAATTTTCTATAGAAATAAAATTTTGTCAAAATTTTCTATAGAATTAAAATTTTGTCAAAATGTTCTATAGAAATAAAATTTCGACAAAATTTTCTATGGAAATAGAATTTTGTCAAAATTTTGTATAGAAATAAAATTTTGTCAAAATGTTCTATGGAAATAAAATTTTGTCAAAATTTTCTATAGAAATAAAATTTTGTCAAAATTTTCTGTAGAAATAAATTTTTGTCAAAAATTTGTATAGAAATAACATTTTGTCAAAATTTTCTATAGAAATTAAATTTCAACAAAATTGTCTATAGAAATAAAATTTTGTCAAAATTTTCAGTCAAATAAACTTTTGACAAAATTTTCTATAGAAATAAAATTTTGTCAAAATGTTCAGGGAAAAATTTTGTCAACATTTTCTATAGAAATAAAATTTTGTCAAAATTTTCTATAGAAATAAAATTTCGACAAAATTTTCTTTGGAAATAGAATTTTGTCAAAATTTTCTGTAGAAATAAAATTTTGTCCAAATTTTCTGTAGAAATAAAATTTTGTCAGAATTTTCTATAGAAATAAAATTTCGTCAAAATTTTCTATAGAAATAAAATTTCGTCAAAATTTTCTATAGAAATAAAATTTTGTCAAAATTTCCTATAGAAATAAAATTTCGACAAAATTTTCTATGGAAATAGAATTTTGTCAAAATTTTCAGAGAAATAAAATTTTGTAAACATTTTCTATAGAAATAAAATTTCGACAAAATTTTCTATAGAAATAAAATTTTGTCAAAATTTTCAGAGAAATAAAATTTTGTCAGAATTTTCTATAGAAATAAAATTTGGACAAAATTTTCTATAGAAATAAAATTTTGTGAAAATTTTCTATAGAAATAAAATTTTGTCAAATTTTTCTAATGAAATAAAATTTTGTCAAAATTTTTTGTAGAAATAAAATTTTGTCAAAATTTTCAGAGAAATAAAATTTTGTCAAAATTTTCTATAGAAATTAAATTTCAACAAAATTGTCTATAGAAATAAAATGTTGTCAAAATTTTCTATAGAAATAAAATTTTATCGAAAGTTTCTATAGAAATAAAATTTTGTCAAAATTTTCTATAGAATTAAAATTTTGTCAAAATGTTCTATAGAAATAAAATTTCGACAAAATTTTCTATGGAAATAGAATTTTGTCAAAATTTTGTATAGAAATAAAATTTTGTCAAAATTTTCTGTAGAAATAAAATTTTGTCAAAAATTTGTATAGAAATAACATTTTGTCAAATTTTTTTATAGAAATTAAATTTCAACAAAATTGTCGATAGAAATAAAATTTTGTCAAAATTTTCAGAGAAATAAACTTTTGACAAAATTTTCTACAGAAATAAAATTTTGTCAAAATTTTCAGGGAAATAAAATTTTGTCAACATTTTCTATCGAAATAAAATTTTTACAAAATTTCCGATAGAAATAAAATTTCTGCAAAATTTTCTATGGAAATAGAATTTTGTCAAAATTTTCTACAGAAATAAAATTTTGTCAAAATTTTCTATAGAAATAAAATTTTGTCAAAATTTTCTATAGATATAAAATTTTGTCAAAATTTACCGCAGAGTCACTTTCATGCATCGTGTAATGGAGAAGTTCACCACTTTGGTATCACAATGGACTGAATACTCTAAGTGAGCCTGATACATCGGGCTGCCACCTAACCTAACCTAACCTATCGTGTGATGGCGTTATCGGCCGTTTGAAAGCCTTAAGGATCTAAAAGAAAATGCAATAAGCGTTAATCGAAAACCTAACCTAACACTTTTATTGCATAAAGTGTTAGGTTAGGTTAGGTGGCAGTCTGATGTATCAGACTCACTTTGACTATTCAGTCCATTGTGATACCACATTGGTGAACTTCTCTCTTATCACTGAGTGCTGCCCGATTCCATGTTAATCTGAAAGACAAGGGACCTCCTTTTTATAGCCGAGTCCGAACGACGTTCCACATTGCAGTGAAACCACTTAGAGAAGCTTTGAAATCCTCATAAATGTCACTAGCATTACTGAGGTGGGATAATCCACCGCTGAAAAACTTTTTGGTGTTCGGTCGAACAGGAATCGAACCCACGACCTTGTGTATGCAAGGCGGGCATGCTAACCATTGTACCACGGTGGCTGCATAAAGTGTTCAAATAGGAACAAATATTAGCTAGTGCGATTATTTTCCATACTTTTTTTGGCTCTAAATTAATCACAATTTTAGGCTATTGTGAATGGAAAAAACTTCACTTTCGCAAATGCAATCTGGAAATAATGGCAAGATTTGCATTGATGAGTAGTTAGGGATAGAAGTTTACCACCAGTGCAACGAACGGTTTAGCTCAGACGAAATTTTACATTCCGTAAATTTTGCTTCTTATCTAATCACAATAAGAAGCTATTTGGAATGGTAAAATCAACACTTTACAAAAATTCATCCTGAATGGTAAAATCAACACTTAACAAAAATTCATGCTGACAATACTGGCGAGATTTTCGGAATAGCACAACAGTCCAATATTACAAATATTTTGCTTCTGATGTAATTGCAATAGAAAGCTATTGTGAATGAAGAAAATTACACTTAACGAATATTAAACCGTGTAAAACAGACGAGATTTTCACTGATGATTAGTGATAGAAGATTACCAGTGCAACGATTTTCTGTTTAGCTTAGACGAAATTTCACATTCGTATATTGTGCTTCTAATTTAATCACAATAAGAAGCTATTTGGAGTGGTAAAATCAACACTTTACAAAAATCCATTCGGACAATATTGGCGAGATTTTCTGAATAGCACAACAGACCAATATTAAAAATATTTTGCTTCTAATTTAATTACACTATAAAGCTATTGTGAATGAATAAAACTTCACTTAACGAATATTAAACCTTGTAATACAGGCTCGATTTGCACTGATGAGATTACCACCAGTGCAACGATTTTCTCAATAACTCAGACCAATTTTACATCCATTAAAATTTGTTTACAGTTTAATCACAATAAAAAGCTATTGTGAATGAGAAAAACTTAACGAAAACAAAACCTTATGCACTGACAAGAAGTTAGGGATAGAAGATTACCACCAGTGCAACGATTTTCTGGATAGCACAGACCAATTTCACATCCAGTAAAATTTCTTTATAGTTCACAATCACATCACAATAAAAAGCTATTGTGAATGGGGGAAAAAACTTAACAAACGTTAAACCAACGATGTTCTGGATATCTTAGACAGAATTTACATTCAGTACTGAACGCAAATAGGCCTATAGTTAAATTCATGTGTTTTAGAGTGAAGTAAGTATCGCCAAAAACATCGGGTAAATGCATTATCGGATCATGGGGAGACCTCTATGGCCTTAGTTTTGCAATGACTAAGCTGCCTCTTAATACTCTTTGGCCAATTAGGAGAACAAAATAAAGACCTCTGGGTTAACCAATGGGATTTAAATTTCTTTTCAAATATTTTGTTTTTTATTTATATAAATTTATCATTATTATTATTACGGATTTATTTGTTTGTATGTGTGGGTTGTATAAATGTTTTCATTGGATTTATGTTGATTTTGTTTGCTGTTATTTATTCGGTTTAGCTTTAAATCTTACAAAAGGGTAACGTACAAATATTGTTTTATTGGTTTCATATGATGTATTTATTTATTGATTTATTTGTTGTTGTTGTTGTTTTTTGTTTGTATATAATATTGTATATAATATAAATATGTATATAAAGTATATGCATGTTTTGCGTTTTGTTTTTTTCACTTAAATTTATTTTTGTAATTATATGTATGCTTATCGATTAATTTTATGTATTTTATGGTTTTAAGGAAAACTATGATTACAAAGTATTTAGTTAGGGTTTGTTGTAGAAGTTGACCTATTCTTCTATGTTTTTTGTTTTTATTTTCAAATGGGCCAACTTCAATTGATGTTATTTTCTTCTCATTGTGTCTATTTATTTATTTATACAAATTTTAAGATGTATGTTTTTGTTATTTGAGTCTTATAAAACTAATCAGCCTCATGTTATAAATTTTCAAAAATTTCATTTTTTTCTTCTTGGTTGTTGTTTTTTTATATAGAATATATATGTATTACAGATATAACAAAATTTTTATAAAAACTAAGAAAAGGGAATTACTAGAGCTATAAAAAAAGGGTTTAGAAATTTAGATAAATTTTATGATTTCTCTGTTAAAGAAAATTCCCCAAAAATCTTTATAAGATCAACAAAATACGGTGGGCATATTAAAATGAAGGAAATTAGTTTTTCGTCTTACTAAATAAAAACCCTGTTTATATAGATATTACAAATAAGGGATCTAGGTTTTGGATTTGAATAATTGGTACATTTTCTAGAAATACTGCTTAAAAAAATGTTTATATCATTTTTATTTATTTTACAAAGTAAGTTTTGTTTGTTTTTATTTTCTATATATTTTACTCCATATTAATAATAATACATTATTATAAATTTATTTCTATAGTTTCTAGTTTTGAAAAAACATAACATTTTCCCAAAAATATTAGCCTTCTTCATTTGGTGGTCCATTTGTTTGTTTTTGCTATGTTGTATTAAAGATTACAAGATCTTCTTCGTTTTATTTTAATGATTTTGCTTTGCTTTAATTTATAAAAAAAAATTAGGAACACTTCCAATGTTTTACATTTTCAGCCTTATTTTTGGTTTTTATAGCAAAGCCACAATTAAAAAAAAATAAAAATTTTGGACACCAAATGAATGAAGACTTTTAAAAGCACCGATTTTTCAGCTACGATTTTGTGTTTTTTATTTTTTCTTTTTTTCCTTCATCGTTTCATTAAACTACACTACAAATATAAAAGTGGCTACTATTACAAGTCTATATTAATTTTTTATTTGGACTAATTACAAGAGGGTTTTATATATACAGAAACAAAAATGTCTTGAGAATCAGGCAAAATGCCCGTGAATGTTTGGGGTAGGGAAAAATAAATATCAACAATTTGGTGAATATTTAATTTAAATTATTTTACTTGAAATTTAATTTAATTTATTGTAATTTAATTTAATTTAATTTAATTTAATTTAATTTAATTTAATTTAATTTAATTTAATTTAATTTAATTTAATTTAATTTAATTTAATTTAATTTAATTTAATTTAATTTAATTTAATTTAATTTAATTTAATTTAATTTAATTTAATTTAATTTAATTTAATTTAATTTAATTTAATTTAATTTAATTTAATTTAATTTAATTTAATTTAATTTAATTTAATTTAATTTAATTTAATTTAATTTAATTTAATTTAATTTAATTTAATTTAATTTAATTTAATTTAATTTAATTTAATTTAATTTAATTTAATTTAATTTAATTTAATTTAATTTAATTTAATTTAATTTAATTTAATTTAATTTAATTTAATTTAATTTAATTTAATTTAATTTAATTTAATTTAATTTAATTTAATTTAATTTAATTTAATTTAATTTAATTTAATTTAATTTAATTTAATTTAATTTAATTTAATTTAATTTAATTTAATTTAATTTAATTTAATTTAATTTAATTTAATTTAATTTAATTTAATTTAATTTAATTTAATTTAATTTAATTTAATTTAATTTAATTTAATTTAATTTAATTTAATTTAATTTAATTTAATTTAATTTAATTTAATTTAATTTAATTTAATTTAATTTAATTTAATTTAATTTAATTTAATTTAATTTAATTTAATTTAATTTAATTTAATTTAATTTAATTTAATTTAATTTAATTTAATTTAATTTAATTTAATTTAATTTAATTTAATTTAATTTAATTTAATTTAATTTAATTTAATTTAATTTAATTTAATTTAATTTAATTTAATTTAATTTAATTTAATTTAATTTAATTTAATTTAATTTAATTTAATTTAATTTAATTTAATTTAATTTAATTTAATTTAATTTAATTTAATTTAATTTAATTTAATTTAATTTAATTTAATTTAATTTAATTTAATTTAATTTAATTTAATTTAATTTAATTTAATTTAATTTAATTTAATTTAATTTAATTTAATTTAATTTAATTTAATTTAATTTAATTTAATTTAATTTAATTTAATTTAATTTAATTTAATTTAATTTAATTTAATTTAATTTAATTTAATTTAATTTAATTTAATTTAATTTAATTTAATTTAATTTAATTTAATTTAATTTAATTTAATTTAATTTAATTTAATTTAATTTAATTTAATTTAATTTAATTTAATTTAATTTAATTTAATTTAATTTAATTTAATTTAATTTAATTTAATTTAATTTAATTTAATTTAATTTAATTTAATTTAATTTAATTTAATTTAATTTAATTTAATTTAATTTAATTTAATTTAATTTAATTTAATTTAATTTAATTTAATTTAATTTAATTTAATTTAATTTAATTTAATTTAATTTAATTTAATTTAATTTAATTTAATTTAATTTAATTTAATTTAATTTAATTTAATTTAATTTAATTTAATTTAATTTAATTTAATTTAATTTAATTTAATTTAATTTAATTTAATTTAATTTAATTTAATTTAATTTAATTTAATTTAATTTAATTTAATTTAATTTAATTTAATTTAATTTAATTTAATTTAATTTAATTTAATTTAATTTAATTTAATTTAATTTAATTTAATTTAATTTAATTTAATTTAATTTAATTTAATTTAATTTAATTTAATTTAATTTAATTTAATTTAATTTAATTTAATTTAATTTAATTTAATTTAATTTAATTTAATTTAATTTAATTTAATTTAATTTAATTTAATTTAATTTAATTTAATTTAATTTAATTTAATTTAATTTAATTTAATTTAATTTAATTTAATTTAATTTAATTTAATTTAATTTAATTTAATTTAATTTAATTTAATTTAATTTAATTTAATTTAATTTAATTTAATTTAATTTAATTTAATTTAATTTAATTTAATTTAATTTAATTTAATTTAATTTAATTTAATTTAATTTAATTTAATTTAATTTAATTTAATTTAATTTAATTTAATTTAATTTAATTTAATTTAATTTAATTTAATTTAATTTAATTTAATTTAATTTAATTTAATTTAATTTAATTTAATTTAATTTAATTTAATTTAATTTAATTTAATTTAATTTAATTTAATTTAATTTAATTTAATTTAATTTAATTTAATTTAATTTAATTTAATTTAATTTAATTTAATTTAATTTAATTTAATTTAATTTAATTTAATTTAATTTAATTTAATTTAATTTAATTTAATTTAATTTAATTTAATTTAATTTAATTTAATTTAATTTAATTTAATTTAATTTAATTTAATTTAATTTAATTTAATTTAATTTAATTTAATTTAATTTAATTTAATTTAATTTAATTTAATTTAATTTAATTTAATTTAATTTAATTTAATTTAATTTAATTTAATTTAATTTAATTTAATTTAATTTAATTTAATTTAATTTAATTTAATTTAATTTAATTTAATTTAATTTAATTTAATTTAATTTAATTTAATTTAATTTAATTTAATTTAATTTAATTTAATTTAATTTAATTTAATTTAATTTAATTTAATTTAATTTAATTTAATTTAATTTAATTTAATTTAATTTAATTTAATTTAATTTAATTTAATTTAATTTAATTTAATTTAATTTAATTTAATTTAATTTAATTTAATTTAATTTAATTTAATTTAATTTAATTTAATTTAATTTAATTTAATTTAATTTAATTTAATTTAATTTAATTTAATTTAATTTAATTTAATTTAATTTAATTTAATTTAATTTAATTTAATTTAATTTAATTTAATTTAATTTAATTTAATTTAATTTAATTTAATTTAATTTAATTTAATTTAATTTAATTTAATTTAATTTAATTTAATTTAATTTAATTTAATTTAATTTAATTTAATTTAATTTAATTTAATTTAATTTAATTTAATTTAATTTAATTTAATTTAATTTAATTTAATTTAATTTAATTTAATTTAATTTAATTTAATTTAATTTAATTTAATGTAATGTAATGTAATGTAATGTAATGTAATGTAATGTAATTTAATTTAATTTAATTTAATTTAATTTAATGTAATTTAATTTAATTTAATTTAATTTAATTTAATTTTCCTTTCAAGTCAGATTGATTTTTTATCTATTAAGAAATCCAAAGACCGTAAAAAGGACACCAATTATTCTCTACTCTTCAATCGTTAATATCTAAAGCCAAAGCTTTTTTTCACATGAAATCGCTAAATGGTTTTCAAATAATGCTTTCTTCAAAGTCTCAAATTTATCTCACGGAAATATAATTTTGGATTATTTTTTCAAAGTTTATAGCTTGACAAAAGTTTCGTTTTCACATCGAAGGACCATAAATGGCCCTCTCAAAATATTCTCTTAAATCCATTTTAACTACATATTTGTATTTTAAAAGGCTTCAAAAGTAATGTCACGGAAATATAAAATATTTTTAAAGAAACGTAACTTTTCAAACGTAAAGTTTTTAAAAATCTGTTGCGTCGAAGGACCATAAAATCGCCCACACAAACTATTCCTTAAAATGCATGGCAATGTTGATTTTAATCTTTTAAAAAAATATTTAATTTTATGTTTTTTTTTTAATCCATATATCCTTCTATTCATTTCAAATATAAATCTTTTAAATTTTTTCACGTCGAAGGACCATAAAATAAGGCAAGCATTTTAAAACTCTCCATAATTATTAATATTTAATTTCCCTCCATAATTAGTAATATTTCATTTCCCTCCCCTATGTTTTTTTCCAAATTAAATATACAAATTTGTTTTTAAATGTATATATATAGTGGTTGTTTATACCAGGTTTTTCTTTCTTGTTTTGTTTTTCCTTATTTGCTGTATAATTTTAATTTAATAATAATTCTAATGAAATAAGGCAACTTTTATGTAATTTGATATTTGTTATTATAACGATATTTACATTATTTTTTAATTGTTATTTTTGTTTCTTTATTGGTTTGACAATTTTCTTGTATCTATAGCTATATGAAATGGTATCCAAAGTTTTTAAATATTTTTGTTTTTGTATTAAATGCACTTTCTTTTATTTATGTATATATGTGTGTGTGTGTGTGTTTGTATAATGATGATACTTAGATAATTAAGGGGAATTTATTTTATCGTTTTTATATATGACTTTCAAGATTTGGGGATTGGAGTGGTAGTAAGTGCAGTATCTATAGACTTAAATATATCTACAAAAGATCCCATTGAGAAGGGGTGGTGAAGGGCGGGTATACATGTTTTTGTTTTTTTTTCATAATTGGCTGCCAATTGTTGAGATCGATTTGTTAAAATATATTTGTATTTTTTTTTTAACATTTCATTCTAAATTGTTAATTAATTTGTTTTTGAAATTCAAGAGAAGAACAATAGATTTGGTTTGCATTCCATCAATGTCTTTCATTCTCTCCCTCTCTGTAGCTCGCTCGCTCTCTCTCTCTTTATGTTTTTGCTTATATAGACTCTCTGCTTTCTTCTAATAATACCGATTTATGTATTGCACTTTGTTTTGTTGTGTCAAGCTTAGGAGACATAAGGTGAGTACATATTTTGTTTTTTTTTTTGGGGGGGGAGCGGGGTTGATTGGGGAGATTATTGGAGTTGAATTCCTTAGGATTTTCTCCCTCAACGATAGAATATGCTGTTTGGTCCGTATTCTCAAGCTTTAGTTATATTCAATGACTTAAGCTTTTTGTTTTTGCGTTTGCTTTTCCTGGACTTTTTTTTTCCCTGTATTTACGTACACTCTATAATCATGGGTTGATTGGATTCAATAACCGAGGGTCTGGTGTCTTGAGCGCTTGTTAATGTATGTGAATTGGCAGCAGCATGGGCAGCTGCAGCCGCTGCCGCAGCAGCATGTGCTGCTGCCGCTGCTGCTACATGGGCATGTGATACCCCATTGACCGTTGATGATGATCCCGATGACCCATTGTCATGGGAATTCCCTGGCATCATATGTAACTGGGGTTTCACTTTCAATGACTGCTGTTGTTGCAGTAGATGTTGTTGATGTTGCTGCTGGGCATGTTGATGCATTCCTGGCTGTTGATGCAGTTGATTGGCTGTGGTCAGCAACATTGTTGCAGCTGCCGAATTGGGTGGTGGCAAATGTTGATGCATCATATTAACATGTTGTGCTGGCATATGAGACAAATGTTGTTGCTGGGGATGAGTCAAGACACGACCCGTTGTTAGATGTTCTCCCCCCGATCCGGCCATGTGACGTAGATGGGGATGTATGTGCTGTTGGATTTGTTCAAATGCTTCACGGGAATCTGGTTCAGGGTGATCGTTATCTGTTGGCGAGACAAAAATTAGATTAAATCAGATCCTCTTTTGCTTCTTCGTTTTTTACAAACTTACCCAAACACTCTGTCGTAGCCGCTGCAGCCATGGCCAATTCCTCTTCTAAATTATTTGGCTTACAGCTGGTAGTCTTCCAATGAGTCCTTAGACCCGAAGCACTTATATACTTTTTATCACAACCTTGACATACATACGGCCTGTCATTGGTATGCAGGCGCTTGTGCAATTTCAAGTGCACAAATTGCGTAAATTTCTGCGGACACAAATCGCAGGCGTAGGGCTTTTGGCCACTGTGCAAACGCAAATGCGTTTTCAAATTCGATGTGGAGGAGAAACGTTTCTTACAGATGTCACATTGATGGGGCTTCTCACCCGTATGGACCAGATGATGTTTTTGTAAATGGGCCAACTGGGTGAAGCTCTTGGTACAGACATTGCACTTGAAAGGTCTCTCACCGGAATGAGTTCTCAGATGAACCTTTAGATTGCTCAGCTGGCCAAAGGTTTTGCAACAGACATTGCATTCGTAATGCATTTTACCATCTTTCTTTTTAAGCGGATAGGGCAGTGAACGATAACCCCTCGATGCTAGGGAATTGGGACTCAGGGGACTACCACTGCGAGGGCAGGAATTTCCATCGGGACTGAGGCAACTGGGCGGGGATATACGTAGAGGAGATAATCTCTGCAGTGGAGCCAATGGCTGCATCAATGGATGATTTAACATTTGAGTGCTGCCTTGCAGCATATGGAGATTTTGATTGGACCCACTGGAGGAATGTGATTGCCGATCGAAAGGCGATTGAGCACTATGCGGTGGTGAGTGAAATGTAGATGTTGGAGCATGTAACACACTCACCGCCTGGCCATTTAGGCTACTGTTCGAGTAGGAGGAATAGGTGGAGTAAGGCGGTGTATGGTGGCCATCATTCACATAGGCCGCATGGACACCATGGGGCGAGAAGAGAAAATGATGGGGCTGTTGATTGGCTGGAGGTGGTGAGCAGAGATCTTTCTTGCAATGCGGTGAGGGATTGTTGCGCATTTCTGCTTCGCCTTCATGTGCCACATGCTCACCTGTTGCCCCCATATTATTCGAACTGGAGTCGGGACTTACGGCATTGCCATAACGATGGGACTTCTTGTACGAGTAAGCCATCTCAGTGGGGGAGGAAGGTGGTGGTGTGGCCGAATTGGCTTGGCGGCGAGCCACCGCTGCAGCTGCAGCAGCCGCTGCCGTCTCCAATCGATGCTGATGCTGGCCCGTCAATATTGTCTCCAAAATACTTGAAGGCGGAGTGTAACGAATATAACCCTGACCGCTCGGTGGTGGGGAACTTGACTCAGCCTCATAGTAGGGCTTAGACAGTGGAACTATTGTGCGCTTTTGGCTATTCTCCAATACTATGACAGTACTGGAGGCTGGCTGTGTAGTGGTGCTGGTATTGGAGGCAGTGGTCTCTGCCAGCCTTGAAGGCCGGCAATCGGTGTCCATTAGCTCATCGATTTGGGTCGATGAAGTGCAGGTTGTGCGCTGTTCATCCTCACTCGAACTGGCATGCAGTTCATCGAGCTTGATTGAGGTGGTGGTCGTAGCAGCTGCACTGTTTATGGGGCTAGGGCTGGTGGTAGTAGTTGTGGTGGTGGCATTCGATGCCTCAGTCTTGATGCTATTCTTAAACTCGTATTTTAGTGGCATCTTCACTTTGAACTTGCGGTATTCATTTTTACTGCAATCACCCGCTGTAACGGCAACTGAGGCAGCTACTGCCGCCGCTGCTGCCATTGAGTTTGCCACTATGGCCTTTTGTGGGTGGGCAATTACAGTCTCTTTGGGAGCTATTGCCTTCTTGGAACAATCCAGCACATAATTATGCTCGCTTTCACTATCACTGTCATCGCCGCCCGAGGGCGTCAGTCTATCCTCGTGATATTCATTGCTATGATAGCCCTCATCGGAACGCACAGACCTCACACTACCATCGTTGGGTGTCAGCTGATGTTCGTAATGGCCTTCCTTTGCGGATAAAGGTGAGCTTCCCGCAATCTCTTTAAGGTCTTTGCTGGAGCAATCGATTTGCTGTAGCGTTGAACAATGATGATCTTGGACAATAACCGAAGAGGGTTCCTGTTTTAAAAGCAAAACATTTTGATGGATTCCTTGTTGTTGTGGTGGATGTTGCTGATGGGTATGCCGGATCAATGACCGGGAATGATGTTGTGTTTGAACAGCTTGGCTATGGTGAATGTGCGGGTGAACGTTAGAGTTGCTAGCTTGTGCTTGATTTGTGGCAGGTGGAGAGGGACTTAGAGTGGGCGAACGTCTATCGTTCTGTATACTGGAGGTGGCCGAAGGTGGTGGTAAATGTAGACCCATGACATAGGTAATGTGATTGTAGGCAATCTCAGGCGGAATTTCTGGGGCAGGCATATTATAGGGCGAAGGACCACGAGCATCTGCTTTCTTTGCATGACAGGAGTAATCATTATCGTCTTCAGGTTCCTGCTCCATATCGTCTTCCTCATCGTGTCCCTCCTTACAGGCCCCAAAGAGGGTACGCTCTGGATCTACATCATAGCCTAGACGTTTGGCAAAATCCTTGCAATACCAAACCATTAGCTCTTCATTGGGCATAATGTCACGGGTGGTATAGAAGTAGATATTCTCTTGATGTTGGCAAGCGACCAAATTCATGGTGTCCAAACTATAAGCAGATGCCACATAACGCATCCAATTGGCTTGTGAACGATCGGACCCATCCAAATAATAGAAATCATCATCTTTGAAGATCTGTGGGGAAGAGAAAAAAATAAAGAGATTACATTAACCACAAAGAGAAATTGCTGATGAATTTGTTTTCTACAAAGATATTGCTAAAATGACATTCAGAGAGCGAGAGATAAGGAAATAGATTTTATGTTTCTGTGTGTGTGTGTGTGTGCGTATTACTAGGACCCTCCACTACTATCAGGCCTTGCAGCTTGTTTTGCCTGGCAAAACCCTGCCGCTTGAATTTTGGGAGGTCTTAACGAGCATTTATATGAAATTAACAGAAAGAGAGTTTTACAGAAATTCAGAGATACAGACAGAGAGCAATACAATTCAACATCAATAATATATAAATAGCATTATACAGAGACAGAGAGAGAGAAATGTGGGTGATAAAATAGCAAACAAAAAAATACCTTTATATTCCCATAGGTAATATGGCATGTTCCCTGCACCTAATTGCATATATAAACCGATTATAATGGATGGTTTGAATGGTGGTCAATATGGATGTTTTTGTTAAAGATTGTGTAAATTTGTATGGGTGTGTGTGTTGTTAAGGTTCGCATGAAATTTAAAAATAAAAAAAAAAACGAAATGATTATTTTGGATTAGTAAAATTTTGATAATTTTTTTTGGGTAATTTACATTGTTAATTTTAATGGATTTCAAATAAATACATTTAAATGTTAAGAAAAATTACAAAAAAAAAAACAATCCATACTTCAATTTGTTCAAGTATTGGACGAAAAGGAGAGACAGGTAAGATAAAGAAATGCTCCAATGCTGTTATTAACAGATTCATATTTTAGAGTTGATGTTATCGTTCTGTTAATAGAAAAACTTAAAGTCTGTTAGTAACAGATATAAATGCCTTACTCTTTGGGAGTTGATGTTATCACGAATTATTGTGGCAGACATTGAAAGCTACAAGGGTTTGGTAGTTTTTAGACAAGGTTGCTGGCACAAGATGTTATCATGCTCACAAGGGCCTTTCGTGTCAAATTAGAAATTACAGAAATATATATATACAGTAATCCCTCGATTTACGTCGTGATTGGTTCCGGAATTTGACGACGTTCATCGAAATGACGTAAACGGAATTAAAAATTGTTCATACTTATTCCTAAGTGCATTTAATTATGTATGTATGTGAGTGTACATAATAAAAAAAAACTTTAAAAATAAAGGTAATTCAGTCTTTTATTTATTCATATTCAGAATTTGAGGAATTTTCCGTAAGAATTTCAGAAATAAATGTTTCGATGTCATTATCGTTGGTACTTATTTCACTTATGGAAGACGTTTGTGATAAAGTTGGCAAAAAATCGACGACGTAAATCGAAGGTGGATGGAACAAAAAAATTGATGACGTAAATCAACAAATCGAGGGGTTGCTATATATATATATATATATATATATATATATATATATATATATATATATATATATATATATATATATATATATATATATATATATATATATATATATATATATATATATATATATATATATATATATATATATATATATATATATATATATATATATATATATATATATATATATATATATATATATATATATATATATATATATATATATATATATATATATATATATATGTATATATATATATATATATATATATTTTTTTTTTTTTTTTTTTTTTTTTGATTGACTGGTAAAAATCCACAATCCCATTAAAACTTGATTTGACCAATTATGATCGTAATTTAAGGGGAAAATATTTTTTTCACGCTCTCGCCTTAAATTTGAATGAAAAAATCTTAATTTACAGCAACAAACAAGGCATAAATTGGTCATATGAAGTGAATAAATAAATAAAGAGATTAAATTGAATTCTAATTTGAATTAATAAAAACATTCAGATATATATTAAATAAGTACTAATAATTCGTGTCAGCAACCCTGTATTTCCGTATTTGCGCATTTCTCCTCTATTTTCAGTAGGACTTATATGCATATTATATGGTGTGTTAGTAAGCAATAGTCTTTTTAAGAGAGCGAGGGAGAGAGAGACATTTTTCGACCGACTCAGATTAAGATACGAGACATAAAATGGTCATCATGAAGCAAAAGAGAATGAGTTCTAAATTGCTTTTGAATTAATAAAAAAAAAAATATTTTCGCCCACAGAAAAACGATATTTTAAATGGGTAATATTTCGTGTCATCTACCCTGTAACATGAAAGAACTTTATTGGAAAAGCATTTGTCCTCTACTATATATATAGGTCTTATATGGTCTTATTCCTATGGAAGAACTGTTAGTAAACAATAACCCCATAAGAGAGAGAGACCAAGAGAGAGAGAGAGAAATATTTCGACCAATACAAAGCATAAAATGCCAATTTGAAGCAAAAGAGAATGAGATCTAAATTGTCTTTGAATTAATAAAAAAATATATTTTAAATGAGTAACACTTTGTATTAGCTACCCTGTAACATCAATGAACTTTGTTGGCAAAGCATTTATCCACTACTATCTATAGGTCTTATTTGGATGTTCTATGGATATTATCATTGAACTGTTAGAAAACAATAACTCATTTTAAGAGAGAGAGAGAGAGAATGAGAGTGAGAGATACACACATTGAGAGTGTTTGACAATTAAGAGGGATTATTTTTTGTGTTAAAATTCTCAATCCTCTACACCATATTCCCAATAAAAAAAAAAAACAAAAACAAAGCATCAAATAAAACTTACCCTCCAAAAGTAACGTGCCGTATTTGGATCATTGGGATAATGGGGTGTGGGAACACCTTCAAAGGGTCCAAAACGTGTACCTCTGGGTATAACACCAGTGCTCCAAACACCTTCAGTCTATTAGGAAATCATAAAAATTTTACATGGTATTACATTATTTCCGGTAACGAACAAAAACACAACAAATTTACCTTAACATTTGCTGATGAGAATACCAGCGAGGGTTTTAAGGTTAAACTGCGTGGCAATGTTTTATCTGCCCGATTTGGTAGGCCTCGTTCACATTGAACATCGGGCACTAGATAAACGGCCAAACGTTCAAAGTCTTCTTCTCTCATACGTGTGACATCATAATCACAGTTGCCATCTGGTGAAGGACTTCGTCCTCCAGCCGGTCGCTGTGGGGGATTTTGTGGAGTGGAGGCCCTGGATGCTGCGGCCGTCACCACTGTCACTGATGAGGATGCTGTTGATGTAGGTTCTTGTATGCTATGATGATGTTGTTGCTGTTTCAGTGCCGCCACTGTTGGTATACAGCGATTGTTGGTATTGTTATCCGATTGCAGGTTGATATTCATTTTTTTGAAGTTTTCAAAAATTTTAGTTCAAGGGAAAAGTGTTCTTGGTGTAATAGGAAATCTCCTTCGTAGCCGTGGCGGGGGTGGTGGAGTTGCCAAAACTAAGGGTCTTCCGGGGGATTAATTTAGCTATTTGCTATGGTGATATTGATATATGATGTTAATCTGAAATAAGAAAATATGAAATAAAAAAATTAATAAATTAATTTTTATATTTACAAATTAATTTAAATTATTTATTAAACACTTTTCTTAACCTATAAAATTAGCGGTGTTCATTAAAATAAAATTAAACTAAAGTTCAAGGCTATCCAGTTGCCTTTGCGGCATTGGATTGTTGCTTTACTTTTTCCTAGGCTCTATGAGCTGGTATATAAGCGTGTGTGTGTGTTTTATTTGCTATTACACAGAGTGCATTTTTTTTTCCTTGCACCCGCCCCATACTTTTTCGCCTTTACTTGCATCTCTTTCTATTATTGTTTGTTTTTCTTTACATTTGTATTTTTACTTAAAATCACTTTTACTTTAGTTCATACGTTCTAATATTGTCTAGTTCTCGGTCTCGGTCGTGTTATTGACTATGTCTGATTACCCATACCCTCTCGCCTAACCGATTTATGGGGATTCCTTTACCCCACCCCACAGGGGCTCATCTAGTTTCTCATTTAAAAGTGAATATTTTTTTCATTTTTGTTTAGTGGTATGTGTCCACAATATTAGCTATTGGATAGTATGATGATGAATGGTGAAGAGTCTTTAATATAGCAACATTTAATGGGTATGCAATTTTGGATTTTTGAGTGTGTGTGTGTGGGAGAGAAGAGAGTGAGATATAGTTGTCATATATACAAAAGTGTGTTCCTCTAACTTCTATATCTTATCAAAGAATTTGTCATTGTACATCCTGCATAGTAAACTTTTTTATAGGTAAATTGAACTAACATACACCACATATGAAAATTGAACTAAATTTCATTGTAGAAATAAAATTTGGAAAAATTTTTCTATAGAAATAAAATCTGGAAAAAAATTTTCTATAGAAATAAAATGTTGACAAAATTTTCTATAGAAATAAAATTTGGAAAAATTTTTCTATAGAAATAAAATCTGGAAAAAAATTTTCTATAGAAATAAAATGTTGACAAAATTTTCTATAGAAATAAAATTTGGAAAAAATTTTCTATAGAAATAAAATTTTGATAAAATTTTCTATAGAAATAAAATGTTGACAAAATTATCTATAGAAATAAAATTTTGACAATGTTTTCTATAAAAATATAATTTTGGTAGATTATTTTTGGCTCGAGTGGCAACCATGATTATGAACCGATATGAACCAATTTTTGTGTGATTGTGGATCGGCTATATATAACTATAGACCGATATGTACCCATTTTGGCATGGTTATTAGCGGCCTTATACTAACACCACGTTACAAATTTCAACCGGATCGGATTAATTTTGCTCCTCCAAGAGGCTCCGGAGATCAAATTTGGGGAACGGTTTATATGGGGGCTATATATAATTATGAACCGATATGGAGCAATTCTTGCATGGTTGTTAGAGACCATATACTAACACCATGTACCAAATTTCAGCCGGATCGGATGCAATTTGATTCTCTTAGAGGCCCCGCAAGCCAAATCGGGGGATCGGTTTATATGGGGGCTATATATAATTATGAACCGATATGGAGCAATTCTTGCATGGTTGTTAGAGACCATATACTAACACCATGTACCAAATTTCAGCCGGATCGGATGCAATTTGATTCTCTTAGAGGCCCCGCAAGCCAAATCGGGGGTCGGTTTATATGGGGGCTATATGTAATTATTGACCGATATGGACCAATTTCTGCATGGTTGTTGGAGACCATATACTAACACCATGTACCAAATTTCAGCCAGATCGGATGAAATTTGATTCTCTAAGAGCAATCGCAAGCCAAAATTTGGGGGTCCGTTTATATGGAGGCTATATATAATTATGGACCGAAGTTGACCAATTTTTGCTTGGTTGTTAGAGACCATATACTAACACCATGTACCAAATTTCAGCCGGATCGGATGCAATTTGATTCTCTTAGAGGCTCCGCAAGCCAAATCGGGGGATCGAATTATATGGGGGCTATATATAATTATGGACCGATGTGGACCAATTTCTGCATGGTTGTTAGAGACCATATACTAACACCATGTACCAAATTTCAGCCGGATCGGATGAAATTTGGTTCTCTTAGAGGCTCCGCAAGCCAAATCGGGGGATCGGTTTATATGGGGGCTATATATAATTATGAACCGATGTGGACCAATTTTTGCATGGTTGTTAGAGACCATATACTAACACCATGTACCAAATTTCAGCCGGATCGGATGAAATTTGATTCTCTTAGAGCAATCGCAAACCAAATTTGGGGGTCCGTGTATATGGGGGCTATACGTAAAAGTGGACCGATATGGCCCATTTGCAATACCATCCGACCTACATCAATAACAACTACTTGTGCCAAGTTTCAAGTCGATAGCTTGTTTCGTTAGGAAGTTAGCGTGATTTCAACAGACGGAAGGACGGACGGACATGCTCAGATCGACTCAGAATTTCACCACGACCCAGAATATATATACTTTATGGGGTCTTAGAGCAATATTTCGATGTGTTACAAACGGAATGACAAAGTTAATATACCCCCATCCTACACTGGTAGAAAAAGTTTCGTTAATACGATGAATTTCTACGTTGTATTAACGAATTTCTTCATTAAAAGTCAGCCAACGTAGCATTTCGTTATAACAACGTAATTTTACGTTATATTTACGAAACCATTTATGGAATACATTTCGTAGTATTAACGAATAATTACGTTGCTATTACGTAGCCTTTTCGTTGTATTAACGAATATTATTCGTTGTATGAATGAAATTTATTCATTGTATGGATGCAGCTTATACGTTGTATGAATGAAAATCATTCATTGTATGAACCCAGTTTTTTCATTGTATGAATGAAAGGCGAACGTTGTATAAATGAACACCAACGGTATATTAATGAAACCCAACCAATTAGTGCATTTGAGTGTAGTCATTCGTAGTGAATTTGTTTTTTTGTTAAGATCTTTGAAATATGATTAATATACAGTAGGAAATAATATTTACTGATAAATTAAGTAATTTAATAATCATATATTGTGACTTTCACTTAAGAAAAAAAGCCTCTTATTTCTAAGATCAAAAAATGATAATAGTATCGCCGTGTACATTTATCCAATTTTTCTGCAACCAAGGTTCATTACGGTAATTGTTCCGCCTTCTTCATCTGAAAGTTCACTTCCCCGGGGCATTTTCACTAAAGATTAAAAATGTACACTAATTTTTTTGTGAATATAAAGGGTGATTTGTTAAGAGCTTGATAACTTTTTTTTTAAAAAAAACGCATAAAATTTGCAAAATCTCATCGGTTCTTTATTTGAAACGTTAGATTGGTCCATGACATTTACTTTTTGAAGATAATTTCATTTAAATGTTGACCGCGGCTGCGTCTTAGGTGGTCCATTCGGAAAGTCCAATTTTGGGCAACTTTTTCGAGCATTTCGGCCGGAATAGCCCGAATTTCTTCGGAAATGTTGTCTTCCAAAGCTGGAATAGTTGCTGGCTTATTTCTGTAGACTTTAGACTTGACGTAGCCCCACAAAAAATAGTCTAAAGGCGTCAAATCGCATGATCTTGGTGGCCAACTTACCGGTCCATTTCTTGAAATGAATTGTTCTCCGAAGTTTTCCCTCAAAATGGCCATAGAATCGCGAGCTGTGTGGCATGTAGCGCCATCTTGTTGAAACCACATGTCAACCAAGTTCAGTTCTTCCATTTTTGGCAACAAAAAGTTTGTTAGCATCGAACGATAGCGATCGCCATTCACCGTAACGTTGCGTCCAACAGCATCTTTGAAAAAATACGGTCCAATGATTCCACCAGCGTACAAACCACACCAAACAGTGCATTTTTCGGGATGCATGGGCAGTTCTTGAACGGCTTCTGGTTGCTCTTCACTCCAAATGCGGCAATTTTGCTTATTTACGTAGCCATTCAACCAGAAATGAGCCTCATCGCTGAACAAAATTTGTCGATAAAAAAGCGGATTTTCTGCCAACTTTTCTAGGGCCCATTCACTGAAAATTCGACGTTGTGGCTCGTTAGTAAGTCTATTCATGATGAAATGTCAAAGCATACTGAGCATCTTTCTCTTTGACACCATGTCTGAAATCCCACGTGATCTGTCAAATACTAATGCATGAAAATCCTAACCTCAAAAGAATCACCCTTTACAAAAAACACCAATTTTACTCACTTCACCCATCTATGTTTAATATTCACATCGAAACTGTAATGAGCCTGTGCACTCTTCAGCGAAAAGAACGTAAATGTTGTTAATGTTTGCCCATCAGACAAGTTTTCTGTTGAACTTTTTACCGTTTGTTTTTCAAGACGCACACGCAACCATGTGCTTGTTGCCATGCTTAGATGTGTATGTATAAATAACATATACTCTACAGACGTATTAGAGAGAGTATAGAGAGACGTTTTATAGAGAAAGAGTAAGGAGAGGCAGATATACTCAAACTCCCATTCGTATTATTAATGAACGTATTTCATTAATATGACGAAATATAACAATTTAAAATTTATTTTTTAACGATCCATATCATTATATTAACGATCGCTTTCGTTTTATAAATGAAATTTTCAATTCCAGTTTCGGAGTATATAAAACGACTGTTTTATGGGCTAAAAGTTTCCAAAAGTTACCCTCTATGTGAAAATGATTATAATAATTTCATCTTGGAAAAAATTTTTATAAAGGGTGATTCTTTTGAGGTTAGGATTTTCATGCATTAGTATTTGACAGATCACGTGGGATTTCAGACATGGTGTCAAAGAGAAAGATGCTCAGTATGCATCATGAATAGACGAACGATCTGCCACAACGTCGAATTTTCAGTGAATGGGCCCTAGAAAAGTTGGCAGAAAATCCGCTTTTTTATCGACAAATTTTGTTCAGCGATGAGGCTCATTTCTGGTTGAATGGCTACGTAAATAAGCAAAATTGCCGCATTTGGAGTGAAGAGCAACCAGAAGCCGTTCAAGAACTGCCCATGCATCCCGAAAAATTCACTGTTTGGTGTGGTTTGTACGCTGGTGGAATCATTGGACCGTATTTTTTCAAAGATGCTGTTGGACGCAACGTTACGGTGAATGGCGATCGCTATCGTTCGATGCTAACAAACTTTTTGTTGCCAAAAATGGAAGAACTGAACTTGGTTGACATGTGGTTTCAACAAGATGGCGCTACATGCCACACAGCTCGCGATTCTATGGCCATTTTGAGGGAAAACTTCGGAGAACAATTCATCTCAAGAAATGGACCGGTAAGTTGGCCACCAAGATCATGCGATTTGACGCCTTTAGACTATTTTTTGTGGGGCTACGTCAAGTCTAAAGTCTACAGAAATAAGCCAGCAACTATTCCAGCTTTGGAAGACAACATTTCCGAAGAAATTCGGGCTATTCCGGCCGAAATGCTCGAAAAAGTTGCCCAAAATTGGACTTTCCGAATGGACCACCTAAGACACACCCGCGGTCAACATTTAAATGAAATTATCTTCAAAAAGTAAATGTCATGGACCAATCTAACGTTTCAAATAAAGAACCGATGAGATTTTGCAAATTTTATGCGTTTTTTTTTTTTAAAAAGTTATCAAGCTCTTAACAAATCACCCTTTACTAATTCTTGAAAAAATTACAAAGTTAATATTCGTAATATTAACGAAACGTGTTTCATTAATATAACGAAAAACCAAAACACAGAATTGTCTTTTAACGATTGATTTCGTTGTATTAACGATCACTTTCGTTCTTATAACGAAAAATTTCGTAATATTAACGAAAAATAATCAACGAAGCCCGTTCGTTAATAGTACGAAACGTTTTTCTACCAGTGTATGGTGTAGGTTATAAAAAATAATAAGGATACAATTTATATTTGTGATATTCTTTTTTTAAAAATGAATTTTACAATCGTTAAATCCATTAACATTTTAATTGAATATGTTTTAATTTCAATAACGAAATTAATTACATACAATTATTTTTATATCAATTATAAATAATTAAATTAAATTTATTTAATTTTTAATTGTATATTTCTAAATTAATTACAAAAACAATAATTGATACAATAAATTTTTATGATACCCTTTTTAAAATTTAATTTTATAATTGTTAAATCCATTAAAATTTTAATTAAATATTTTTAAAATTCTATTAAAATGTCAATTCGAAAAGTTTTGGTGATATTTTTTTCTGTGTGTCTAACATTTTGCGATACTGCGTAATAATATTTGTACCTCCTTGAAAATTACATTAAAAATTACATATTATAAAATTACATATATAGGAATTACATATATCGATTTAAAAGATCATGCCTCTACCTTAATCGTTTTTTTTTGTTACTAAAAATCTCTAATATCAAATGCGGAAGTAGAAAAGTTTGAACAGAAATATCAAAATGCTTACCCCCTAATCATTAGACTACCCTCTTTATTATTTCTCAAAACACTACCACCACCTACTGACCCATATCTATGGGTTTGTGTGTGAGTTATTCTGTTTTTTGTTTTTTTGCTAACAATGATGAGATTTTATGGCAAAGGCAATAAAAATGCATTCGCACTTAAAACGCACGCTCTCATACCATAGCTTAGTATAAAAAAAATGCATTCACACACATACACACACCCAGGCAATGTCAATAGCAGATGGCCCCCTCAAAACAAAACAAAAACAACATGCAAGTATGTGTTTTCGACTCACACTCATTTAGCCGGTGTTTTTATAAAACGTATAAAGGGTGGTGAGAAACTAGGTGTAAATATGAGAGAGAGAGAACGAAAGCACAAGCAATAACAAATAGCAAGTTGGGTATTTTTAGTGGGAGATAATGATGGGTAAGCCCCAACTACCCCACAAAGATGTTATAAAATGCATTTGCAATACAAATTAATAAAGCTTTATGAATAGAAGTGGTGTTCCTCTTCCGTGTTGAAAAAAAAAATGCACTACCCTAACATAGGCAAAGAGTGAGCGAGAGTGAGAGAGAATGAAAGATAATACAATACAAATGATAACACGAGTTAGTCTTGTGATATAAAAAGGATAATAAATAAATAAAAATTATAAATAAGACTAGCGATAAAAATAAAATAAAAGTAAAATTTAAAAGTGAAAATACTAATTTTTGATCAAATAAAACATACCTTTTACAAATTGTAGATTAAGAAATTTTTCACCACCTTATTTATTGTTTTATAAAAAAAAAACAAATTTTAAAACTTTTTTTTTTTAATTTATAGATCCTTTTTACATTCTTATGTTTTTTTGATATGATAAAAGCGTTTATTAACAATTTTAATTTTTACCATGTTTATAGTTTTCCATGTGCATATACATACTATACAATTTAAATAGCCTTTCCCCAAAACATAATCCTTTTCACAAATACAAGGTCCTGGAAAATTTTCTTTATTTATTTATTTTTTTTTTGATTAGTACATATTTAAGTTTGTTTTCTTATTGTCAAATATTTGTAACTTTCCATTTTCTTTTAGAAATTTCGTTTTTCAATTTATTTCTGTCAAACGATCATTATTAATTAAATTCGTTTTCTTTAACACGTTTGCTTGGATTTCTTTTTCTTTTCTATTCTGTGCGATCGATTCGTGTATCTTCTTCAATTCGTGCCGCCGCCTTTCAAACGCAACGTTTATACTAACTAAACGCGTAACATAACCGTTCGAGCCACTTGCAAAAACATTCTAAGTACCTAAAATATGCGGAAAACTGCGAAACCGCGAAAAACGTTTTACTACTACATAATGTGGGGAGAAGCAAAAAAAATCCAAACACACACACACACACAGGCACTAGCCAGAAGAACTATTCGGCAAAACCTAAAGCTATGAGAAACTATAGTTGGGTTCTTAAGGGTGAGAGAGAGAGTGGGAGGTAGGGATATTTTCATTGTATTGGTATATGACTGAATGGTTGCCTGTTTGCCTAGCGGTTAACGCCAATTGATAATGATCGCTTTTTCATTTGAGGTGGAGGCGATGTGTAATGGTGTTAGTGAAACCAGAAGAATGATACATGCCAACGTGGAGACCATTCTGTCGTTCTATATGTCCACACATAATTCTAGATTGGTGGTGTAGGTCACAACAAAAACAAAACCAGGAAAATGAGAACAAATTTTAGGTTCCTTATTTAAGAAAAATAAAACAAAAATACCCCAAAGAGTGATAAGACCTATGTAATTCAAAATCCCTTTTTTATCTTGAATTACTCCTCAGGAGTCTTTATTATTTTATTTGATTTTTATTAATTGATAATTGAAGGCTTAATGTTTAGGGAAAATGTATTTTTTTCTTCTAGTTATGCTTATGGCGCGCCATATATCTTTTTAAAGTGTTTTTGATTTATATTCCTTCCGTATTGACGAGCTCGTTCATTACTCTCTCGTCAACTCTCTCTCTCTCTCTGTCATGTAACATAATAAGGAAAAAAATCCAAATACAATACAAAACCAGGAAAATGAGA